>NC_053449.1:5608617-5910654 GCF_007990345.1 Gossypium hirsutum | reverse complement strand
AAAACCCCTCATACACATAAAGGGGTGCTACCCTAGTAGGAATACTGGAGTGTGGCATCCACCCTAGTCCTATTCTAAGTAGGATGTTGTTTTCCTATTTGAAATAAACCACTACAACTCAATAATGGTTAGACGTTCTCTTCCTATATATAGATGACACTGGTAAAGTTATTAAAAAAACTTTGAAAGATTGTTATTCTACCGAAAAATAGACAGAATGTATTCTCAACTATCACATAGTTTTTTCCAAAATAACAGTTCTACCGGTTTTATTAAGAAGAGAGAATTTTTTTCACCCTAAAAGGAGACAAAACTTTTTCTAGTTTTGTGTTTCGATTCAATTGATTCAAGCCCACACTCGAAGCAGTTCGTGGTTTGAGAATAGTGTAGAAAATCTTTTGGTTAGAAGTCCGGAACAACAAACATCCACTAAGCCAAAAACACAGGTACGAATTCGGTTAAGGTTTATTGCTATAAATATCACAAACTGGGTCATTTTTCAAAATTTTATTTTTTGCTGTGCAAAAAAACTATTTTCAAGCCGGGATTTTTCCAACACTTCTCAAGTTTGCTTAACATAGAAACCATATATCAACAAGGTAAGTCCAACATTTATCATATTATATAGTTATTCAAACATATAACATTCCAATTCACTTAATTAATCAACATTTAATCAATTCACTACCATATTCATATCATTCCATCTATTTATCAACAATACATCCAATTTCAATCATTATTTTTGTTTCATTATTCAAATTCTGAATTGAATTCATTGATTCGTCACATTTCCATATCAACCCTCCGAGCTTGTATAATAGGTTCACATGATCTTTCACATATTATTGATATTTGTATATCGCAAAATGTATTTATATTATTGACAGCCTCCAGACGTACTAACATCCAGAATATGATTACGGCTTCCGCAAGTATATGAGGCAGGTTGTAATATAGTTACAACGGAGTATGTGAGTACTCCAAGGATTGTACCTTAGGGAGGTGTTGCACTAGATAACTTCAACTTTTGCACTAACAAGATCTAATTAATACTTTAATCAGGTTATGTAAAAGAGATAAATAAGGACTTTGGGTGTAGTAAAAATAACATAGATACTTAATAAATAAATAAATAAATTCGAAAACACAATTTGAAGAGTTGCTTGATCTGGATATGGGAAATCAACTCACTTCGGCATGCTTCATCAACTATCGCTTCGGTTTTCTCGTCAATCAACTAGTCATTACCCTAGTAGGATCTTCCGGTATGTCCATTAGGGTAATGAGTTGACAGACTAATTATCTTCCGACCTCACAGTCCAAGCTGTCTCAAGGTTAAAGTGTTCACGAATGGGTCATACAAATTTTGGGTTAATTCCCACTTAGATGGCTTCCTAGGGTTGTCAGGCCTAGGGTTTGGTTCACATTTTTCCTTTCCCAAACAACGGATTTGTTGAGAAACACTACACAACAGTTAAATCATCATGCCTCTACTCACTAATCCCCCATAAAGGGATTAGTTCCTCATGGTTCTCAATAAATAATATAATTTCAATGTAAAGAATGAACATAATGAATGAATTGAAATTATAGAGAATAAGAAAATCCCTGATTTGTATTAAGATCTAGAAATAATTCCCAAGCGTTTGTGTACGTCTACAAATCACGTCTCCGAAGAACAATAGAATGAAAACAAAATAACTAAATCCTAAGAAAGAAAATAACTAAAACCTAAATCTAAGAAAGAAAGAATTGTCTAAGGAACTGGTGTGTATAAAATGAGTGCTAAAGGGGCCTATTTATAGCCTTCTGATGGTCGCCGTCCTCAACCTTAGGTCAACTATCGTTTTCAGGTTTAATGATGCATTGTGAAGACCAAAACGCCTCTCACTCGATGTAATTTCGCGTCTAGGAGTCGATGTCGCGACACTTAGGTCCTATGTTGTGACATAGTAGGCAATGCACTCCTTCATGTACACTCTGAAGGGTTGGTCGCGACATCCATGTGCGATGTCGAGACCAAAAAGGCAAGTTTAGGATTTTTTGGTTCTAGCCCCTATATTGTGACATCTGTTATCCCGTGTCGTGACGTAGTGATCAATCTTGATGTAGATTGCCTTCTAATAGTCTCTTACACAATTACTAAGTAGATTAGCTAGCCTTTAAGTCTCAATCGGCCCTGAGGTCAATAAAAGAATCGTTTTTGCACTTTTTACACATTTTATTAACTTAATGAAAAACTATTAAATCCTATAAAAATCTTAACAATAATGCTTAAGTTCAAGCTCTTAAAGTGTGAAAACTAGTTTAAACTGCTAGGTCGAATTATGGCAGATCAATTATCAAATCATAATATCAACTCAATTCAAATATCATTTATCCAATTTACATTTTATACTCCTATTAACCTAACTCAAACTCGAACAAATACACAGATCTAACCAACACACCAAATTGGCACCTAATGCCTCATCGAATAATTCTGAAGAAACTAGTTTATATCCAACGCTTATCGGTATAACTGAAGTAAAAGTTGTGCCCAACACTCATCGACACATAGTTGAAGTAACTCGTACTCTATCCATCCTATGACATGCCAACACTCATCAACCAAATGTTTAAAATAGCTCAAACTATAGCTCATCATTTTCGATTCATCACCCAATATAATTCAATCAATCATAATAACCTATTTATTCATCAAATATCTCAAATTACAATTCATCATATTTAATATATCATTTCTTTACGATTTAGTTTAAATCTCACCTTTTGTACCAAATTGTAAACAATTCAAATTACTATTAATCATACACAAATTCATTATTCAAATTACTATTAGTCAAAACAAAAAAGAAGTTGAATTGTAAAGACTAATCTATAATTTCTTCTTTTCCCTAATTATCTTCGATTTGATCCAATTTTTGATCTAAACGATAATTCAATTCAATTATTAATTCTAAATATCTTATATCATCCTATTATAAGCATATGCCAGTTCAATTTCATTATTCAAATGCACATTAAATTTTTGCATTTTATTCAATTTAGTCTCTAAAACTGATATTGCAATATCTTTCAAATTTGAGCTTTAATTTCAAAATAAATCTAAATTACATCCTTCTAAGATCGTATACTATCCATAATTACAAAAAATTCATGTCAATTTTGAAATATTTACACTTTAGTCCCTATGTTCAAAACTAACAATTTTCACTTTCCAAAATAGTCTTTTTTTCATATCTAAACTTGAAATCTAACCACTTAACACCAATTTCATCAATAACTCATCAATGGAAACTTTTAGAAACTTTGACAGTTTTACTAATTGGTACATGGATTAGCTAAATCAAGCTCCCACAATATTGAGCTTACCTAGCTAGGGATTGAAAAGGCTTCAAAGGTGTTCTCCCTTCAACATTCAGCCAAAATAAAAAAGATTAAGAAGATATCATCTTTTTTTATGTTTTTGTCTTTTATAGTTTAACTAAAAATCAATTAACTTTAATTAATCAACTTTAAATTAATAAAACCTTAATTAACTAATCTTAGTCATAGTTAATTAACAGTACTGGATGACAACATAAAAATCCACTATTCATTAATAAAAATGAGTTCAATTGTCCTTTTGGTCCTTCAGCTAATTAAAAATCCATAACGATTAATTTTTTCACTTTTACAGTTTAGTCCTTTACCTTAATTAACTATCAATTTGACAAAATTAAGGCACCAAACTTTAATAGACTTTAATATTAACATCATAAATATTTAATATTTATAGACTCAAACATTAAAAATGAGGTTTCGAAACCACATTTTTCGACATCACTAACTTTTGGTCATTACAACTCTCCCCCTTAAGAAATTCCAATTTGTAGATTTATGATTTAATGTTGTAGTAATTGATTTCATTTTCATGTTATCTACATATGGCAATGTCAAGGTGAGTATATAGTGATAAATTGAACTATTGGATTGAACTTGCATATGGATTACTGAAATAGAGGAGTAAAATGAATAAAATTTAAAATAGCATTAATTGCTTTGAATATGATATGTGTTATGACATTGGGTGAAATTATGTAGTGAATTATATGAATTACATATGATATGTTAGGCTAATTCTCATATTGATGGTGCAGGATCTTTTTCAAATTCTCACACTACGCTTGATCAAGCATCAAGTATGGATAACACAGCTCTTTTGGGTGAGGCACGTGCTAAGGAAAGAGCTACTACTGCTCCTTTGAAGAAGTCAGCAATGAAGAAAAATCAAAAAAGACCTAGAAAAATAAGAATACTTAAGAAACTGAAGAGAGTGAATGCCCACAACTAAAGCGGCATAGACTAAGGAAGGGGTTCCCTACTTCTGAAACTCCTACTTCTCCGATTCCTGATATACCTATAGTACCAATAGAGTCCGTCCGCTCTATAGATTCTCCAATTCACCACATTGATCCTCCATTGGCTGAGGTCTTAGTAGAAACATTACGCTCAGAAAAGCCAGTGGTTCCTACAAGTTATTAGCCCCAACAGGCCCATTCTAAAGAAACAAATGAAATTTTCCCATGGCTTGACTTATTGAAATCAGAGTATATTCCAAAGTGAGAATAGTATAATACCACCTAAGATGAAAGATTCTCTCCACTTCTATCTTTATTCCAATCTACAATTTCCTTCTGTTTCATTAATGGTGAAGTATTCACAACCTCTATCTGTGGAGTACGGGATATAGAGTGGGCTCCTCCAAGAGACTAGTATTTTTCATAATGCTAAAGTTTCGAGATTGGAAGAAGCAAGCAAAGCTGGTGAACAGACTGTAACTAAACTTTGCCAAACTGGTCAAATTTATAGGAAAAAGATCAAACATCTCGATTCTTGCATCATGGCTTGGAAGACTAAGTTCCAAGACACGCAGACTAAATGCACCCAGTTGGAAGGGGAAGTCAAATCACTAAAAGAAAGCAAATCGTCTCTAAAGGAACAACTTAAGGCTCAGGAACTACGCCACAAGGCTGAGTTGGATGGTCTACGCCAATCCAATGAGGAAGCCTTTAGAAAATATCAGGAAAACACCACAAGGAATTTGACTAAGGCCCTACTCGAGTTAAGGCCTAACTTGGTTCTTCATACTCAAATGGTTGTTGGCCCACTGACTCTAAGTCAGTTCGACTTCAACTTTTTTCATGATATCTTTATTGAATATCTGAGCTTTAATGGTTATCACCCCTAGGGAAAAGATTGGGAGGACTTTCAAATGAAATAGAAACAAACAGTTTGTTTCTTTTTCCATAATACGCCCAAAGTAGAAAATGAAGAAGAAAATTTAGAAGGTTTCATTGACTTGGAGAAAGCTCCAAATGATTATCCACAAGCAGAAGAGGCTCATATTAAACCCACTGACCATCATGCTAAGGAAGGAAACTAAAATTTCTTTTTATTCTATCTTGTGCATTTTCTTTCTATAACAATGTAATATTTTTCCAAACTTTATCAATGAATCTATCATTTGTTCCTCAACTGTCTTACTTATCATAATATCACTTACTAGCATAACAAAAATCTTTTGCACAAACATAAACTTCAACGTACATGAGGAACTAAGCCAGGCTCGGCATAATATACATACAGGGCTGACTCACTTATTTTCCAGAGGATCGACTAAACCAAGGTTCTGATACCAACTTGTAATGTCCTCAACCCCACCTGATTCAACGAGCCGGATGTTGGGTATTACTACACATAACACTTAAGAAAATTTTCAAACAACTGACAGAAATTCTCTACTTAAAACATTTTCTTATAATTTCATTTAACAACTTAATATTAAGAAATATGGAAAGTATTTTAACAATAAAATACACCATACTTTTCACCATATCCTTTACAATACAAACGTTTACTAAAGACTGGCTCTTACAATAAAATACACCCCTGACTTCTCAGACACTTCCAAACACTCCTAAATCACTTAACCACTGAAGCAGACATTCATTTGTGTCACTTCCTTGCACAACTAAATATTTATGTGCAGTCTCCTAACTGTTCCCTTGTTTAAAACCTATTTCTTCTAGGCCCAAAATTCGGGGTGTTACAATTCACCCCTCCTTAAAAAAATTCCGTCCTCGAAATTTCCAATTATCAGATCAGTTGTATAACACAGACTCCACCACTACGTTTTCGCTGCGCACTCTAGTTCCAAATTAGGTATATGGCCAAACGATGAGGACCCAACTCGAACACCTCTACGATGAACACCAACTCGAACACCTCTACGAGGACCCACTCATATCAAATAACGTATTATCAATTATAAAAATTTTTATGCATTAGTTTATAGTTCCAGTAATTTTTAATAGATATCTTATGAAAAAGCAATAGTCATAGTTTTGTTTTAGCAAAACAAGAGTCTTCGTACAGTTTTCAGTTTTCCTACAGTTTCAGTTTTCCCTAATTTAAGAGTTTCAGTACAGTCCTGCTATCTATAGTAATCTCTCAATATATTTCAGTTCAAGCAATCTACAGTATTAAGAAAACTTACAGATTCGGCCCTGGAGATTCAGTGTGCCACACTTGTAAACCTTCCAAAACACTTCAAGAATAGCTTTCCAGAAATTCCAAATATTTTCAACATGCATTCCACAGTCGAGTTTTGTAACATGGCTCCGATACCACTAAATGTAACACCCCAAACTCGTCCTAGGAGTTATGGGCGAATATGGCAGTGTCACATTAAGATGTTTAGCAAAAATTGAACTCGTTGGTAAAAATTTGTTTCTAGGTTTAAAATCTCATTTACTATTATTTAACAAATCATCTAGTCAAAAATGTTTACCTTTTTATCTACTATTGTTATAAAGGTTGATCTAAAATCGCGGAAGCTTTTGAAAACTCTAATGTTTAAATTTCATGTCTTTGAAAATAATAATTATTTTGAAAATTCATCTTCTGCTAAACTAGCAATTTAAAATAAGTAAGCAAAAGCCCAATTAAAAATTTAAACAAACATAAATGGCCTTATTACATAAACAAAACCCAACACAAACTTTAATTTTAAATAAAAATAAGTGTAGCATAGCTGCAGTTGTGTGGCCACCTTCGAGTCCTTGCAGCACCGACCCGCCTACAACTGGGGATTACCTGTACAGTTAAACAGAGGGTGAGTTTACGAAAACTCAGTGTGTAATCCCCTAACAAGCAAACAGTCAATTAAACAGTAGATAAATGTAGTTTGGGCCTGAGCCCGTTACCGTAACAGTCCAGTTCAGTGTGGGCCTGAGCCCTTTCCCGAAACAATAAACGATTGGGCTTGAGCCCATCAATATGCCAGTAATCAGTAGGGCCTTTGCCCAAATTTCAGTAATATTATTAGTGGGGCATTGACCCATAACAGTAACAGATATCAATCATGCAGTGAATAGTATATAATATCATTAATCGATGCAGTAACAGTACAAATCATTAATCAGTGCAGATATGCAGTTAGAAATCCTACCCAATCTAGCCTCTACACACCACTCCGTCCCGCCAAACACACCATGTGGGGATAAAATCGACCCACCCAGCCAGACACACCAAGATTAGCACTGGTTGCAGCACTAAACAGTATTGCAGCAAATATACCAGTAAAATAAACGGTATATAGCCATTAGTAGGTCCACAGTCGTCTTGGGCGACCGGTGTAACCTTATCAGTGCCGTACACTTCCTCTAAATATAACAACCCATCCCCATGAAATATATCGTGACATAATATCATACGTGTATGCAAAATGCCATGCTCAATCATAGTCATACATATCATAGAGCAAATCAGTCATTCATAACATAAAGCCATAACAGTCATTTCATATCGTAGGAGTATAACAATCGTTTTACCCTATGAGGGTATTTCAGTCATTTTACCATATGGGGGTATTCCGGTCATTTTACCTTATGGGGTTATTTCGGTCATTTTACTCTATGAAGGTATTTTGGTTATTTTACCCTATGGGGCTATTTCGGTCATTTTATCTTATGGGGGTATTTCGATTATTTTACCCTATTTTAGGGTCTCAGTACAGATATCAACCTCTCGAAAGGTTCGTACTCACCTCGAACGACTCAGGTAACCTAAATGGTCATAATAATGTAAATGGGCCCAAAGCCCATTACTCGGCCCAAGTGGGCCCACACATTCGTGCTGCCCGTTCAGCCCATATTTCGCCACGGCTATGAGATCTACATAGCCCAATCCAGTATTTGCCACAAATCGTGGATTTCATCCATGTGGAGCCTACGAGCCCAATGTACCCACACGGCCCATTTCGGCCCAACATGGCCCATTACGGCCTAAGTCCATGAAAATACTTATGGAGGCCTCCATAGTCTATCGCCCATGATTCATGGGTTTGGCTTACCACACGAGTGACCGCACGTTCGTGTGGTCTCAAACGCTGTATTTCCAGCTTTTCAACTTTTGTCGTTCTACAGTTACAGTGGGGTATTTACACACCTAATGCGATTTGCAGATTCTCTTCATTCCGAACACTCTTATACCGAAAATCAATTATCATCGTACCAATGATTCCCGGGCAATGTGTCAATCGACCTCGACCACCACCAGTTAAGAATGGAAGCAATACAGGTTAGAGAGAGCGAAGAAAACCTTAAAAACCTCGTCGATCACCCATCGAGAATAAGGAACAAATGATATGATATATATCTCTCAACAACAACAACCTCCCCAAATCTCAATATTCTCTCCTCAAATCTCTCCAAATATCCCTCCTGAATTCTCTCGATGAGCAGTTAAAACTTCATTTAGCAAAATTTCAATCCAACTTTACCACCCACACGAATTAGGCAGCAAAATAAATACTCCCTTTTTGACGCGCCACCACTCAAACCTTAAACCCCATCTACACTCCACACGCCCCTTACCACTAGACCAATAACTCATTTGTATCATATTTTAACCACAATAATTTAAGAACCTACTATCTAGATCTAAGGGTTTTATTCACTTAAAATAAAAATTTTGCATAAGCCAAGGCTTGAACCCCTGACTTCTCAGACACTTCCAAACACTCCTAAATCACTTAACCACTGAAGCAGACATTCATTTGTGTCACTTCCTTGCACAACTAAATATTTATGTGCAGTCTCCTAACTGTTCCCTTGTTCAAAACCTATTTCTTCTAGGCCCAAAATTTGGGGTGTTACAGTTGCACCATGAACTTATATAAGTCATATCTTGTCATGGGTCTCAGCCACACGGAGTTACACACTTTCATGTATCTTGATCTGTCAATCCAGTCTTCATCATACTGAAGGCAACACCATGAGTGTTTTCATACCATACGATGTCATACGTCTCAACCTCATGCTCTTATACATGTTTTCATATTGTGGTCTGTCATTTTGGTTAGCAATAAAACTATGCTACCAGGGGCATCACAAAGGGACATTTACACAACATTCAATTACCCGAATTCATTCACGCATCTAATCGATTCATACATTTTCTGTATCAAACTATACATCTATACTTACTCATCATATTCTATTCCAAAAAAACTCCATACATATCATCATAACACTTATATCATTATTATTATGCTTTTGACACTTATCAATTACTAAAGATACTATCGTCATTTAGATATACTTCTATTTGTACAGTACACACGCAAGAGTCGAGATAGACACTCACCTTGTAACTCACCTACTGTAGTTCAAAACTCTAGACTCAGATATCCGTCCTGAATCAGCAATAACAACTGTTTAAAGAATATAGTATTACCAAATTAAAACTCATTTACATACAAATTACTAGCATCTCAATTACTAACAACCTTCATGCAAACCTTTATGCTTACAACTTACTGTTCATTTGCCCCTTACAGACTAATTCTTTTAAAACTTAACATGCAAAGCTGTAATATTTACTCGGAGATGGAATGACCACTGATTAAACTAAAACCTTAGCTTCCAACTTAGAGAGGAACAGATACAGTAAGAATTAAGAAAAAGAATCAGAGACTAACATTGAAGGAAGAAGAAAAATCTCTTATAAACCCTTCTAACACACATATATATGACCAATTTCCTCATACTGGAACTTAAAAAGTGTCACAAATTTCATAATTTTTCCTCCTTAATGGTCTCTAGTTTCCGAGATAAACATAAATGAGAACCTTGCATAATAGATATCAAACTAGTCTATCCAGTTAGTTTCTAACCATGTCACTTTACAACCCCACCATCACAGTACTAAAACAAACAGGACGTACTATATATTTGGCGATAACGATACCATACTTACCTTTTGTTTAATAAAATCTTTCCCTTTAAATAGCAGAATAGTCTAAAATAGAATCTTCACTTACTTACATGACAGTTACTATATGCCCACATATATAAGCCAAAAGACATAATTGGGCGGAATACACTTCGTCAAATAGATTATTTCACTATTACACACCTTAACCTTAGATCCACTAGACTTGGGGTGTGACAAGGCATGTACCTAGGGACATTTTGTTTAATGCTACAAATGGTTATGTTGTAATTGCATATATGATAGTTATGTGAATTAATTAGTGTTTATGATTATAAAAGATGTGTTAATGTTGGACATGGTATTTTAGGCTTGTATTAATGAAGGATGGCTAAATTTGAAGTATTAAGAATGGAGTATACATGATTAGTGATGTTTTGGTGAGGTTCATTTAGGTACCAAATTGAAGTTCTTGAACTGTAAGGACGATGTCACGACAACGTACCCCCAATGTCGCAATGAGAATCAATTCAAGGCTCATGTTGCTTCGAGGTAACAATGAACCCTAGTCAAATAGTCATGTCACAAAAAGGAAACTTCAAAAGTTGCGACGTCAATTTGAAATTTTTTATTCTTTATAATTTAATCCATTTCGACCCGAGTTAATAAAAGAGCTTTCGTAGGCTCGTATAAGACCTAGAAATGATAATGCATTGTTTAATTAACATGAATTATTTGTATATAAATGTATATTGACATTGAACTAGATGTTATCAATTGTAGTTGCTCCGGTAATGAATGTGATACCATATGACTCGGACCTGATGATCGGGTTAAGTATTGGGGTGTTACAAAAGCTAACTTAGGAGTTATTTTTTCCTCTAAAAGGAAGGGAAATAAAGCTAAAAGAAATAAGGTTAAGTCCTCTAGACCACAAAAAGTGGAAAGGAAGAGAACTAGGAAGCCTAAAGACTTATCAAAGTCTAAGTCTTTCTTTTTCAACAAGAAAGGGTACTTCAATGTTAACTGCAACGAGTGGAATTCTTTGTACCACCTCGATGCCCAACCTAATCGTCGGGTCCAAGCATTAGGATGTCACATTCTTTTCTAGAGCAACTATGATTAATTACCAAAAAAAAGTCATCACTGATCATTAATTTATAAGTACTATAAGTGTAAAACATAATATATAATCATTCTTTGGGTTATATACGTGTTGAATTCGATTCCCTGATGTAGTATATTCATTTGTAAACTCGTAATTTCTTCAAACAGATTGGTTAATAAAATAAATTGATCAATTACATTAATATACTTTGTATGATTTTCTTCATATGGTTTTTGCACACAAAGAAAAATAGAAGCAAATGTTGCTCATTGGTTTTCTAATGTTTAAACTAATACTAAGCAGTATTACACAGTCGGGTTGTAAAACAAAAAGACAACTTATATTAGTATATAAACCTAAACATGTCATTAGTCTAATTAGAAATGTGCAAAACTGGTTGAAAGACTAATATGTTGTTTATCAAGTCAAATTGGGGAGATGTTTTATCTTGGGAATCAATGATTCCCAGAAGATAGAGACAAAGATGTGACTAACTAGATTGATAGTACACCAGATTGGATCCAAGCAGAATAAATCCTAAATTCTTTTATAGATTTTTCAGTTGTGACTTTTAAAGTGTGACATATCTTAATTCAGAGTGGATGATGGACTATGTATGTGTGGCTCGTATACTTTGATATAAGTAAAAGCTTGAGTTTAAATAGATAAGGAAATTAAAGCCGATACGTCAAGTAGACGACTTCTGCAGTATGTAACGTCACTTGCAATAGTGGAATTTATAGCCTGAGATATGGGTAAATGATATCCTCTCATTGGCATTACATGGTTGATGAAAAGTAAACATGGTCACGGGTCATTCGTCTTTGTAATGAGTGACTTGATTACTATTTGATAGTAGTTGACTTTTCATGAATGAAGATGCAATGGTTGTCATGAGATAAAATAGTATCATATTAGAAGAACGTATATTATCCCAAAGAGATTAAGGATATCGTATGAGGATAACACACTTATGACAAGGTCATTGGACGAGCACTAATTGAGTTGCTTTCGTAATGGTATGCTGTTGGGAGAACTCAGTCACGATACTGTAGTGGAATGACTTCATTACTCAATGAGTTTATAATTAATATGCATAAAGCTGGAACTTAATTATAATCATTTAAGCCTCAATTGCATATGTCCAATCGGTCTCTTTACTAGCTCATTGAAACTAGAAATAAATTGCATATTAAATCAAATGAATAGAAATTAACATAAATGGTGAAAATGGAGAAATAGGAAACATTTGGAAATTATTATGGTTTTCTCCTAAATGAAAATGAAAATGGAGAAATGGAATCAATTGGAAATGAATGTAGTTTTCTCCAAAATGAAAATGACTTGAAAAAGGATTTTATATTTTTTGAAGTAAATAAAGTTTGAAAATGGAAATAAATCATTTGGTCATAGTGAACCGTAGAATACGAAAATATTAAATATATTTTCTCATAATTCTTTCATAGTAAATTCGTCATGATTTTAATGGAATTAGAATTTGGTTGAAAAAATTATTTAATTGAAAATTTAATGAGGTTTATTTTGGGAAATAGAAAACATATTGAGTTGGATGAAATTACAAAAGATTGGGTTAAAAGCCCAAGAAGTACTTGTAATTGGACCCAATATGGAAGAGGCCAAAACCCCCTTATGTAAAATGATGGGACGACAAACTCTAGTATTATTAACTAGGGTTGTCGCCCCCTATACTCCTAGTTAGACTAGGAGTTCGTTTTTCTAGTTGAAATAAACTTCTACAATTCAACAAGGGTTTTACCTTCTCTCCCTATAAATAGATGGCATCGATAGGGATATTTACACACAACTTTCAGATATCATTATTCTACCCGAAAATAGAGAGACTTTTATTCTCTAAGAATTAAATATATTTTTTGAAATAATGACACTGTTGGTTTCTATTTGAGAAAAGAATTTCCATTTTCACATCTAAGAAAAGAAAACTATTTTAGCTCTATGTTTGATTCAAATTGTTCATGCCCATACTCGAAACAGTTCGTGCTACGAGAATAGGATAAGATCGTTTAGTTGAAAGACGAGAACAACAAGGATTTTTCTATCCAAAATCATATGTGTGAATTCGATCTAAGGTTTATGGCTATAAATATCACAAATCGGGTTGGTTTTCAAAATTTTTATTTTCCTTTGTACAAGAAAACCATTTTCGAGCCAATTTTTTCCAACAATACTAGCTTACGAAAGCTCAGTACCATTCTGGGGTCAAACTAGGACTAAGCTGAAAGTTTTCAAAGTATGTCAAGTGGGTATTGCAATTTCTAGGGATTGGCATCGCAATTTTGAAGAAAAAAGTCAAACTTCCCAACCTAAGGACCAAACTATAAAGTTCTCAAAATAAAACAAGATTGATATCATGATATTAAGGGTATGGTATTGCGGCGACGGTAACAAACCACTAAGTCCCTGTTTTTCCAAAGCTTCCAACCTAGCATATTAACCAACATTTGGCTCCAATTAAACCAATTTATGTATTCAAATATGCCAAAACATAGATACCAAAATATCCACCTCACTTATATGGATGACTGTACTACTTCCATAGAATCAAAATATATATAAACCATTTCAAAGCATTTCTATACCTTAGAATAAGTATTCCTTAGGTACATACCTTAAAACCAAAATGAAACACAATTTACAAACTTTGTTGAGTCCTAAACGGTTGTCTGGATGCTGGCTTCAAGTCTCGAGGCTTCTAGAAACACCTGAACTTACTGTAATGCCCCAAAATTGCCCCAAAAGTTTTGGTCAAATTTTAGAGGTCACATTGATCACCGAAGTGATCGTAGAAAAATTTTAGTTTAACAAACCGAAAAAAATTGCAGTATTTAAGTTACGTAAAATTCTCAGTTATAAATTCCTGAAATTTCAACAAAAAATATAGTCCCAATGACACTTACGTGCGTAAAACACAAAATTCCATACCACAGTTTTCAAAATAGTACTTACAATTCAAGGTGTTTAATTATAAACTCATAAATCATTAAAATACTATTAAAGCATGGTTTTAACTATGACTGTCCAAGACCTCCGCTTATTGAGGGCAGCATCAGAATTCGAAAATGTACCTGCAAGGGGAAACACTAAGGGGTGAGCTACATGAGCTTAGTGTGAGTTCAAAATGTATTTAACAACTGAATTACAGATCAAAAACCAAATAGTAGTTTGAAAACAAAAAGTACTTACAGAGATACGCAGAAACAGAAAGCAAACTCGAAACCAACATCCCAAAAATACGCAACAGTCAAAGCACACCAAATTACAAACAACATACTCAACAGATAAACCCGTCAACAGGTCGATACAATAATACTTATCATCATAATCCAAAATGCCAGTACGCTAACACCTCAATGCTCGCAGAATCAGTCATAAATGTCATGACAAATAGACATATAACAAACAAGTAGCTCACTTCTAGATGCATACGAATGCAGTCAAGTATTAAAAGCCTACCCATCCAGCCAAAACACCTCTCCACCCCCGATCACACCCAAAAAGAGCTATTTAAGCTCATCTAGCCAAACACACCACATAAGACCTCGAAGGCCCATCCAACCCTACACACCATGTATGTGGACTAAGCCACTCAGATAATAATATGCAGCAAGGCTGGCGTATATGCAGTACAGTGCATTGTAGTAAATAGCTGTACAGACATGTTGCAATTTAAACTGCTAGATCAGATAATAGTATGCAACAAAGTTGACGTACATGCGGTACAATGTGGTAAACCGCTGTACCGATAAGTTGCAGCTAAACTGCCAAATCAGGTTAGAATCAGTCTTCCTTCTCTTCACAACCAACCCAAAAATTACTTTATGCAAGTGCATGTATGCTTACAACCTCACAGAAACAATGAACACATTGACAGACAATCAGATAGAAACAGGCATGTACACACCCAGCTAACCGGGTTCAGAATTAGATATCTCACACAAGAGTCACAAATAACACATAAGCCGAAGCCCAGATCAGAGTCTTAACTACCCTTACTAAAGCCTAGTCAAGGGTTGGAACACAGACATATTTTCATATCAAAAACATACACAGAACTAAAATTGGTGGCTTAGGGCCACACGGCCGTGTGGACAAGCCTAGGCCGTGTGAGGGTCAACACGTCCGTGTGGGAGGAGGCATACAACCGTGTGGCTGAGGCACACGCCCGTGTGAGCCAGGGGCATGGCCGTGTGAATAAGCCATGTAACTCTCTGTCCATTTGTGCTAAAATAGAGTACAGGTTAAATACGACCATATTCCCAAAACACACCCGTGTGGGATCCCTAAATCCTCAAATTAGCCACACTGTCGTGTGGTCAGGCTGTGTGGCACCCAAATTATCCTGAAAACCCTAAATCCCAATTATACACGATCGTGTGAACCGTCTGTGTGGGGGCACACCCCCTTGTGGTCATGAAACCACACCAAAATTGACTGAAAGTCTCATTTTTTATCACTAAAATGACCCCTAATCAAGGTATTTCAGAAACACATCATAATAAATTAAATTTATGCTATTTAAAGCCAATACAAACCTCGATTGCTCAACTACCAAATCACACAAAAAGGGTTAACAAATTTCAAAGAAATTCGATACCGAGTTATACAGTTCACAGCACACTCATTATGTCAAATTACCCAAAATCGATTCAATATTTCAATAACAAAAAAGAAGAGTTCAGAACCCACACCTGACTTCTGATCAAAACGCCTAGAACACAATCGACACACGTCGACGACCTCAATGCGAACTCAAAGCTCAAATTGACAAAAAAAATATAAACAAACCAATGCCACAAGAAAATCCAAGAGGTTAAGCAAATAAATTAATGTGCTAAAAATAAATTGAGAGAGAAGGAAGAGAAAAGATATTAAGAGAAGGAACGTCAAAAAAACCTTTTTGCCTCTTTTCTTTCTTTTTTTAACCAAAATAAAAAATAAATTAAATAAAACAAATAAAAGTAAATGTCTAACCCTTTTAAAACAAAACAGTGCTAAATCAAAATAATTCCTTCAAAGTACACTTGAGGACTTAAACCCGAAACCCCAAGCTAAACTAACACACAACCAACCACCAGACTAACAGGCCAATTCTGACACTAAAACGTGGAAACAAACTCAAATGCTTGATCTAGCCACTGACCCTACCTACAAATATCAAAACTTCTAACCCTAAAAATTGGGGTGTTACACTTACGTATGAATAAACCAACTGTATGTTGAGCAAAAAAGCTTAGTGGTACATTTATAATTCAGGTATAGCATAAGCATTAACAACCAATCGCAACATAATCATGTATATCTATATGCACATGTCAACCACCTACTTACAAATTGGAGTTGCCGAGCTTTACATCTTTAATACAAACACATTATATGTATAAAACAAACATCAATTCATCTCAATCAAATACAACATATGGACAATTCATTTTACTTATAATTGCATTATAAGTCCTTTTCTGAAATATCATTTATAATATCATATACTTCATTCATTTCTGGAGTCTACAGACTCGTTCGTATTTATTTCGGCCCTTAGGGCTCAATTTCATTTGATTTACAACATTTCATTGGCATTTCATCACAATTCATTTCAAAGGTACCAATTTATAATTTGTAACCCCTATTAACCTAACTCAGACTAGGAAGGATACTCGGATCATTTAACCAACACATTAAATTGGCACTGAAATGCATCCTAACATATAAAACGCATACCTGGCACACAAAGTGCATACTGGTGCATAAGCACATACCTGGTACACGAAGTGCATACTGGCACACAAGCACATAATCCCATACTCAATCCGATCCTATGGCATTCCAACTATATCTGATTCAACCTGACTATTTAATAGGATAACAACATTCATTTCCTTTTTACAATTTAGTACACATATCATATTTCAATCATTTACACCATCACAATCCATTTCAATAGCATTTCACATGTATTTCATATAATTTCCATACATATTCACACAATTTTCATGGCACATAACATATTTATAACAATTCATACTATTTAACAATTTATTCAATTTAGTCATTTATTCCGAGAATTCACATTCAAGCTCAATTAAACAACTTTTATCATCATTATATACTTACCTTGGTACTCCCACATGAAAGTAACATGAAATGAAAACAATCCATACAACTTAAATTATAGATGTACAAACCAAGATTTTTGTGCATCACTCATTAACGATTTTCGCTTTTTCTTTTCCTCTTGATGATTCGATGATGTCATCAACTAGAATAATCATAGAACACATCCCATTATCAAATATCAAATTCCCATCGAAATAGAATCAAATACCAATTTTTACAAAATTTTCAAATCATTCAATTTGATCCCTAAAACTGGGACAAGCATAACTTTAAATTTAAAGCCTTAGATTAAAATTTGATTTCACCAAAACTCATTAAGGACCTTCTATTTTCTATCCCTAACAATAATTCATTATATTTTTTTATTTAATTTGGTCCCTAATATACAAAACTAACCAATAAGTTTTACAATTTAGTCTTCTTCTTATACTAAGCTTAATTTCTATCAATTTACCACCTAAATCATCTAATTCTCAACAATGGAATCTTAACAATACATCACCAATTGACCAAATTGATCCTTGGGTTAAAGAAGATGAGAACTCTCACCTCTCTTTCCATCAATTTCCTTTTATACCTAGTTTAGTAATTAATTAAGCTTTGTTTACTTAATTAATCATAATTTATTAAAATTTTAACCTTTATTTACTTAATTTAATTTATTTAAGTATTATCGTCCCCTAAAATATTTTCTAAAATGGTTTATTAATCATTTTGGACCTTTAGATAATTTCAATTTAAGTCCCCAAGCCTTATCCTAATTAAAAATCTATAGCGATTAAACTTTTACAATTTAGTCCCTAAGCCTTAATTACTCTTAATTTTGGCTAAATCACTTAACCAAATTTCAATTCATCAATACAATAACTCCGTAAATATTCTTATTAAATATTTATGGGCTCAATTTATGGAAACAAGATCCTGAAATCACCTTTTCTGACACCATTAGAAATCGGGTTGTTACATTTTTAGTGTTTGAAACTTGCTTAGTGGAATGGGTAAACCTTATTGTTTCTCCACTTCTAAAAAAACATTTTAAGTTTTGAATTATAGGGAACAAAATATGATAATATGCTAGTGTGAAAAAAGAAAGAAAAATAAAATAAATTAAGCATGTGTCAACTTAGTCTAATATCAAATAATATGAAGTCTCTCATGTTTAGTGATGTTTGAATTGGACCGGATTGGCCATACAGACTGATTGGATAAAAAATTGGTAAGGTACCGATCCGAAGAATGGTATTGAATCGGTTAAACCAGCTAAAAATCAATGGTTGAACCTTTGTTATTTTTTTAAATATATTTTTATTTTTATGATTTTTTATAATTTTTTAATCAAACCAGTTGAAACAAAGAACCAATGGCATGACTCGTTTGACCACTGGTCTAATTTTAAAAAAATTGCCCAAAATAACCAAATATATATACCACAACATTTTTTATTAATTCATCTCTTTATTTTTACAAATACTGAGAAGTTTGTTTGTATACTTAATTTTGTAAAAAAAATTATTCCCATACCTTATGAATTATGAAAACTGAGAAATTAGTCTTGTTGTTCATATACTAGTGAATTTAAACTTTTGGTTTTTGCTATTTTGTTGCATATAAATTATTGAATGGTAAAATTTAATGGTATTACCTAATTAGATTAACTTCTCAGTTTTCATAAAAGCATAAACAACAAATTCTAACAAATTAATTCCAAGAGTATCAATTTTTTCTCTCTCTTTGTTCTCCCAATAAGAGTTGAGTTGTCAGTGCCATTCGTATCTTCGGCTAAGGCTGTAGGCGATCGAAAGCTATTTCTCTCCTCTTCAATCCTATACATCGGGCTTATAACTTCTACAACTTTCTTGTTGTGTTGTCTTCTCCAATTTTTGAATGAGCTTTTGGTTCTTATTTGGCAGCCTACTATTTTGGATTCAGAGTATCATCATCATCACTATTCTAGCTTCGGACCCCATCTAAATTGAGGTGAGTGTTGCATTGGGCCTCACCTAGATCGATCCCTCCGTTGCTTCAAACCATCATCGATAGTTTCCTCCATGCGTCACTGGTCCACCTTAACCACTGGTCCACTCGGATCTCTAGTAAGGGATCCTAAGGGTCGTGTTGTTTTTTCAATCCTAAGGTATTGTAATGGTGGCAAACTCGATGATTAAATTATAATACATAAAAGAAAAACAAAAAGGTATGGTCATTTTCATCATCTTTTCCACCCTCCTTCATCGTTTTCACCATTGAAGAGAAAACATTAGCTTTTCATTCAAGCTTTGAGCTTCAACTAGTAAGTCGTTTTTAATTTGTTTCTTGTAATTTTATGTTTTTAGAATTCTAAAAGCTTGATTTAGCTAACTCGAGGCTTTGATCGTAAAAATATTTAATTTTTGAAATGTTTTCATTGATGATTTTTGAAGTTTTTGGTGTTAAATAGTTGCATGTTAAGCTTAGATGTTATGTAGGACTAATTTGTAAAGTTTGAATGCTTGTTTTGCATTTAAGGACTAAAATGAAAATTTGATGCAATTATCATATTTTTTGATAAATATGGGTAGTAGAAGGTTTTAAAAGAATGCAATTCAAAACAAATTGTAAAATAGGGTCTAAAAGTGAAAGATATGTTAGTTTCAGTTTTAATGACTAAATTGAATAAAAAGTAAAAGTTTAGAGAAATTTTGTAATATAATATTAAAAGGTCATATGCATATATTTAGACATTCTAAGGTATTTGGAATTGATTATTTGAAATTAATTATTACATAGATCAAGATTTGAAGTAAGCTGAAGATAATCGAGGAAAAGAAAATTTTGTTGAATAGTCCCTACGAATAAACTCGTTAGCTGATTTTTCCTGGTAAGTTCATCGGGTATGTAATGCCTTGAATTATTTATTTCTGTTTCTGTAAATGCTTGACATAAATATGTATTTGCTTCAGTGGTTAAGTGTTTTGGGTGTGTGTATGAGGTGTTGGGTTCAAGTCTCATATTTGCAAATTTAGTTATTTTTCTAATCCTAGCCTTATCCTTGGTAGATTGGGTTATATTCTATCTTTAGTAAACTTGTATCAAAATAAGCCTATTGGACCAAGTGGTAAGGAGTTGGTGTGTTGGGGAGTCCTGTGTTTGAATCTTTGCGTGAGCAAAGGTGTTAATTTTTGCTTCGGTTGGGGGATAGAGGTTCGGTGGAACCGAAACTCTGAAGTTGCTGGATAAGAATCAAGTTGTTTGATAGTGGGGCGGTTTGTTAGTAGGATTATTGGGGGAGTTAGGATATCATTTTCTTTTCTTTTCTTCCCACAAGTTTTGACGTCAAATATTTTACCTCTTCTGACTTTTTTTCCTTTTCGGTAAACTCCCTTTCGTTTTCCTTTGTTTCGGTCTGTGAATCCCTCATTCAATCATCGTTGTTGCGATTTTCTGGTTCTTTATTCAGTTGGTAAGTAAAACCTTGCATCATTTTTCTTCTGGTTTGGTTTAGTGATATTAGACTGTTGTGATTAATTGGTGGATTCGGTAAAGATTGTGAAGCGGAGAATTGCACTGCATCAGTTAATGCGCGTTAGAGGTGGTTTGTCATCAGCGATAAGTCGATTTCGTGTTGGTTCTTGTTGTCGATTTCGGTAATCAATCTTCTAAATCGGTGTTGGGTATTCTAGTTTTAGGTTTCTAAAGACTCGGGATTATTTTTGCATCAAAATGATACCAGGTGTGTTCCCAAAACGTAGAAAATCGAGCTTCAGCAAAAGTCAAAAAACCATTATGTCGACGTTAAATGGACGTGTGCCTGACCGTATGGTTAGCTGTACACAAGACACGGCTATGTGTTTGACGAGGGCATGGCTGTGCATAAGACACGGCCGTGTGATGGTGTGGGTGTGGCCGTGTGAGACACACGGGCTAGGCCAAGTAAGGCGTGTGTGCCCACACGAGCATGCCACATGGGCGTATGGATTTTGGGTCAGGTCGTGTGGGCCACACGGGCAAGGCCAATCTGGACGTGTAGGCCTGTAATTCTAAAATCTTCCCTAAGGTCGCACAGTTCGTTCCGATCGACTGTGGGTCTATCGTAGAGTCGGTAAGGGCAAACCAAACCCTGAGTTATGTGATCTGATATTCTAATAGGCTAGCTTCTGTAGGATTCTGATATGTATATATGTTCTGTTTAAAGTATATATATGCTATCTGTATATGTGCATGTTATGCACGATATTACTATATCTGTTATTTATGTATCTGTGATTAGGGTGGGTTTTGTATATGTGGAGGAAGTGATCTGTACGGTGACACTTTGCCTATATTCTGGCAGCTTGACTACATATTTTCTGTAACGTGTCGCATCGACATTATATGGTGTGTAGGGATGGGTGGGTTTTTTAACCCCACATGGTGTGATGGGATGGTCGAAAATGGTGTGTAGAGGACGGGGGTAGGATTCTACATATCTGTACTGCTTATCTGATTTTGTTATCTGTATCTGAAATGGACATGAGTCTGAATCTATATCCGACTGTATATGAGATTTTTGTATGTATTGCATGTCTATTTCTATTGGGTTTACAGTGAGTTTATGAAACTCACATCTATTTGTCTGTTCTATTCAGGTAATCCACAGACTTAGACGGATCGATGTGACGGAGCCTCACGGTGACCACGAGTTCATAAACTGTTTAAGATTATGGTTTTTATTTTAATTTAAGGATTATTTCTGGGAGTTTTGTAATAATTGGACACTCCAAACTATTTGGTTTAATTTTGGGATTTGGATTTTTGTTTTAACACTTTATTTGCGACGGTTAGCTAAAAATATGGTTTTTACTAAAATAAAGGTTTTTCGAAAATACAAACGGGATTTTCAAATATAACGTTTTCTATGACTTCCGCTGTAATTTATGTTTAACAAATAAATTAATTAAATAACGCTTTCATTAATGGTTATAAACGAATATGAGTTACAAAACTTAAATGATTTATCGAAACAACTTAGTTTTCAAAAACCCTTTTTTGTGACATCTCTGGATACGATCATAATGTCTAGGCCGGGTTTGGGGTGTTACAGGGTATATTTATGTACTTATATGTATTTATTGTAGTTTAATTTTGAATTTATATGGTTTGAATATATTTTACAATGTTTACAAGTTAGTACGAAATGTGAGAAATTGACTTAAGGACTTAATTGTAAAGTTTCGCGTATGTGATAAATATAGTTCATGTGGAATGTTGAATGGATATGATATGGTTATGACATATGATTCGATTCATGGAAATGCTACGGCAATGTAAATGTTCTGAATTCTGTATAATTGCCCATTTGAACTTAGTATACGATTAGGATACAATTGGCATGCTAATAGGGTTAGTTGCACGCTTGTACAAGATTGCACTTTAGTGCATCTGCTTACACTTAGGTTCCTCTTTTTAGCACTACGATGCTCTCCGGTGTGGTGTAGGTACCCAAGTATCTAAATCTTCTTACTAAAATTCATCGGGCTAATCGGGTCTGAGTTTAAATGATCTTTTTTTTTGCATTTTGGAGCTTTTGTTTGCACTATGATGCCTCTGTATAGCACTACGATGCCTCTGTATAGCACTACGGTGCTCTCTAGTATGGCGTAGGTACTCGAGTTTCTAAATCTCTTTGCTATAGCTCACTGGGCTAATTGGATCTGAGTTTAAATGATATAAGATGTGATGGAATGTGTTGAATCTATGTGAATGGACTACATTAAATATTATGTAAAATGTGGAAATATTTTATGATTCGGTATTATGACGAACTCACATATTCCTTGTGAACTGTAATGTTAGGTTAATAGTATTATGCTAATTGTTTTATTGTGTATTTTTTAAGTTTACGTATATTTTAACCTATGAACTTACTTGGCTTACTTAAAGCTTACTCTGTTTCGTTTTCTGTAGTTGACGTTTTGCATAACGTGTCTATTGGATCATCCCCAAAGCTCACACTATTCGGCTTCAGTCTCTGTAGACTTTTGAATCGTTCTAAACTCGATTATGTGTCATGTGCATAAGCTTGGTTGTGAATAAGTGTTTTTGTGTTTTAAGTGATGATTTTGGAAAGATGATGAAATGGTCTATATGTAATGTTTGTTTTGAAAGTTTTATGGTATGTATATAAGATTTGAATGTAATGTGTATGTTTAGTTGAGGTGTTCATGTTTTTGAATCAAGAAAGAGGGTGGTTTTTGGTGATGCTTGGATATAAATTTTTAAGGTATGTATACTAGTTTGTAGTCACTATATTAATGCCTGAATGGTCAATTTTTAGTATGTGTAAAGGTGAGGTTAATGATATGAGAATTTGGAAAGTTATTTTGACAATATGTGAAATTTGTAACATATGTTTTATATACATGTTTGAATTGGATGAATGGTTTGAAAGTTTCTTAAATCTTGGTGTTATGGTGCCATTGAGGCATATTGGTTAGATGATTAAAGGTTGATATAGTATGTTTTAAAATTGTTTTGGATTGTTTTGAATAAGTTTACCATTGGTCAAATTGTGCTATGAAATTGTCATTTTAGGTTAAAAATTGAATCATGTGCCTTAGGGCTTAATTTGTACCATATGGCCTGTCCACACTGTATGGTGACACGATCGTATGTCTACTAGATAATAGGTAATATTAGCAGCACACGGTTCCCGATTGTCACATGGTTTAGCCACACACCCGTGTGAGTACTGTCGATTTGGTCATTTAGTTTTCGAACGGTCTTAGCTTGTTACATAGTCATGTGACTTTTGATGAATTTTTGCATTTTGGTCCACACAACTTTAGTGAGTTACACGGCCTTGTGACTCCAGTTCCGCACAATCATAGTTTGTTACATAGCCGTGTGACCCTTGTTTTAAAAGTGCCCTATTTTTTAAAAAAAATTCAATTTGGTCCTTATTTGTGCTTAAGTCAACTTAAAAGCTTTCGTAAACTCAATTGAGACTCAGATTAGCTTGTAAATCATATTATGCGTGGATTATGAAATGTTTTTATTGTTTAATTAAATTTTAAAGCCAGAATTGTATGTGATATACTCTATTAACTATTGTAGCATCCTATAGCTTGAGTCTGACGACCAGACTTGGTGAAAGGTGTTACATCGTGGGACTCGATTCTCTAAGCCCTTAATTACTTTGGTCTATTGAACCTTCTATGGATTTCGAATTTTTAAGATCTCATTGCTACTATTGTTTCAGGTTATCCACTGCTCTTATTAAGGTCCATTACCCTAATGTTTGAGTATGTCACATCTATATCGTTTGGGCCAATGTTTTGTGTCAAAGGTCTCTTCTTTTCTTCTATTAGGTGGGAAGCTTGATTCAATCAATGATGATCTTTTTCTAACATAAATTGATAAATTTACTCACTTTTCGATATTTTATCTCTATAAAGCTTGGTTTATCAACTGCTTCCTTTGCCTTGGTTTGCTTGAGTTAGTGGCCTCAATGGCCTTATTTGTATAGGACATTGTTCCCACTTATTATACTCCTTTCTTATGAATCAAATTTGAACTTTACCAAAAAAAAAAACATAAATTAAAGTTAGGATGAGATTTATAATTAGGCCCAACAATTTCTTAATGCATAAGTATTTTAATAGATTGATAAAATTATTTATGTGATCAATATTTATTATTATTATTTCCTTAAATAATTTTCGATTTAAAAAATCAATATTTTAAAAATAATTTAAATTTTATTAAAACTATTTTTAATAAAAAATTCTCCCTAATACGTGATGCGGGGAATCGATTATTTCTAATTTTATCATGTATTTACAATTATTACTGTCACTAAACCCTAATTTTTCCCCAAATCACTGTTTGTTCTATAAATTAATAAAACCCTAAAAGGCGTCCCAATCGTCACCAGCCCTCTTTGTGCCTCTCTCTCTACTCTAAAACCTCATAACCTTAAAATTTTTCAAGTTTCTTTAACATAGCAGCTTAAAAAACCGAAAAAAGAAAAGTAACTAGAAGGTAATATATTTTCTTTTATTTGTTTCGAACAGATTTTTTATTTGATTTACAAGAAGTTTAGGATATTGAAATTTCATGCTTTTTGTCCCCAAAGTATAATCAATTTATAGCATTGTCACTTACAAAGGTTATATTTTGATTCGTTTTTTATGTTTTGATTCGTTCTTGTTAGGAAACTTGATTTTGATGCATAGTTATTATTGCAGAAGGTATTCTGGAATTTGGGTTTTTAATGGGTTTTAAGAAAAGAAGCACTAAATCTGAGGAAGAAGTTCTTGAGGGTCAAACTGATTTAGCTGCGGATAATACGGTTTCGGCTCCTTCCAGTAAGAAAATTAAGATGGATGGCAAAAAAGATGCAGACATGGGAGATGGGGTTGCTTCCTCTTCTTCTGTTGCAAATTCCGTTAAACCAATGGAGAGAAAAAAGAAGAGAAAACAGGTAGACAAGGAGAGGCGGCGATCGGTTTTAGAAAATGAGGAATCTCAGCTGAAACAACTGATTATTGAACCGAAAGGAAAGGATGCCACAGAGCCTGTGGCAGCTTCGTCTAGTAGTAGTTTGCCTGAGTTCCATATCAGTGTTTTTAAGGACTTGGCCTCCGCAGATTCTTCAGTGAGAGAAGCAGCAGTGGAAACAATGGTGACTGAGTTGCAGGAGGTGCAGAAGGCATATGATAAGCTTGAGAATAAGGACTTGGTTGAGGGTGGTTTGAAACTGGAAGCTCAAAAGGATGATGGCTTGAATAACTGTGCATCCTCTTTGGGATATGCTGTGCGGAGGTTGATACGTGGTGTTTCTTCATCAAGAGAGGTTTGATTTGCTGTCTTCACATGCTTTGTCTCACTAGAATTCATGTAGTTACTTGTTGAGGTTTTAGATCCTTGTATCTTGCATTTCACTGTGGAAGTCATGGCTTTCCTATTTTTCCAATTTGCTTTACCCTTTTATGAGAAGTAAAATAGTCTGAAACTTTTTTACCTAGGACTAGTGATCAAATTACATATGCTTTTGATGTGTTACTTATAAGTTAGCATTTGAATCCAGTTTGACATCCAGCACCTAAAATATACCTATGATCTTGGACAATATACTTCGCCGTTATAACTTAAATTGGCCTATTGGTGAATTATGTTTTTCTACTTGTTTTGCAGTGTGTTAGACAGGGTTTTGCGTTGGGTTTGACTGCTTTGGTTGCCGCAATTCCCAGCATTAAAGTGGACTCCTTGTTGAAACTTATAGTTGATTTGTTGGAGGTCTCATCATCGATGAAGGGTCAGGTATGCATGCTTTCCCCCTTGCATATCATCAGGTTGTCATCACGCAATAATGTTCAATAACTAGCTTCTATCTTGTAGGAAGTAAGGGATTGCCTCTTGGGTCGCTTGTTTGCTTATGGTGCTATTGCCCGATCTGACAGACTCACTAAAGAGTGGTTGTCAGAGAAAAATACTCTTCTTATCAAGGAATTTATGAATGCTATTATCTCCCTTGCTTCCAAAAAACGATATTTGCAGGAGCCATCAGTTTCCATCATTTTAGAAATTATTGAAAAGGTATTTTCTGATGATGTAATTGGATTTTTTCCTTCATAATATTTTTACTTTTTGCTGCCATAATGTGGGGGGAAACTGTAATAATTCCAAACCCATTCTAAGCTTAAATCAAATATTTTGTCTATTCTGATGTCAGCAGTTTATTTATTTTGTAATATTAATACTAGGTGAGTTGCAATGGCTTCTAAGTGCATCATTATAAAGAATTCTTTACTACTCTTTTGATTGGATGGTGTAACCAGTGCTTTTAATGCCGTTGCTCTTTTTTATGCTTGTTCGTATATTTTATCTTTGTAACTTCCCGCAACTGTATACATATGTTGGTTGGTAATAATCAAGCTGGCAGTTTAAGTATTTTCTTTTTTATGCCGATCTTGTCAAGATTAATGTCAGTATTGAAAGTGTTCAATTAGCAATCTATGAATTTGTCAAGTAGATGTTTCAGTCTTTATGTAATGCTTCTATATATTGCAGCTGCCTGCTGAAGCATTGTTGGATCATATTCTTGAAGCTCCTGGAGTTCCTCAGTGGTTTGAAGAAGCCATTGATGTTGGGAATCCTGATGCCTTGCTGTTAGCTTTAAAAATTCATGAAAAAACATCCATTGACAACAAATTCGGCAAACTTTTGCCAAATCCATTCAGCCCAAGCAAACTTTTCTCTGCTGATTATTTATCCTCAATTAGTAACTGCTTGAAGGTAACTTTTAATGCATTTATACATTGAAGGGATAATCATTGAGAAAAATAATGTTTAAATATGTTCTAAAGTTATTTTTTTGGTCTGTAATATGGCAGGAATCCACATTTTGTCAACCCCGGGTTCATAGTTTGTGGCCTGTTCTGGTAAATATTCTCCTACCTGATACCATTTTGCAGGCCGAAGATGCAGTATCTGCTTCTAATTCCTTAAAAAAGCACAAAAAGGGTCGCAAGTCTAGCTCTTCAGAAGAAGAAATTGCAAATAACGTCCAGTCTTTCTGTGATGCTGTTATTGAAAGATCCCTGCTCCTGTCATCTCATGATCGTAAACACTTAGCATTTGATGTTCTGCTTCTTCTCCTGCCAAGATTACCGTCTTCTTTTATACCTATTGTTTTCTCATCCAAAGTTGTTCAGTGCTTGATAGATATACTTTCCACAAAAGATTCATGGCTGTATAAAGTTGCGCAGCATTTTCTTAATGAATTATTAGACTGGGTTAGGAATGATGATGTCAGGCGAGTAGCTGTTATTGTTGCCTTTCAGAAGCACAGCAATGGAAAGTTTGATTGCATTACAAAGACAAAAACAGTGAAAGATTTGATGGCAGAGTTCAAAACAGAAGCTGGTTGCATGCTGTTTGTTCAGAACTTGATTAACTTGTTTCTGGATGAAGCTCATGCTTCCGAGGAACCTTCTGATCAGAGTCAAACAACTGATGAGAATTCTGAGATAGGCTCAATCGAGGACAAGGATTCTATCGGAATTATGGGGAATGCTGATTTTCTGAAAGGCTGGGTCATAGAATCACTTCCTAGTGTTCTGAAACATTTAAAGTTGGACCCTGAAGCAAAATTCCGAGTGCAAAAGGAAATATTGAAGTTTCTATCAGTTCAAGGTCTATTCTCTGCATCTCTTGGTAATGAAGTTACTTCATTTGAATTACAGGAGAAATTTAGATGGCCAAAAGCAACCACCTCGACTGCCCTTTGCAAAATGTGCATAGAACAACTCCAATCTCTGCTAGCAAATGCTCAAAAGGTTGAGGAGCCCCGATCTTTGGCTAATGGACTTGAGCCTAATGACCTTGGTTCCTACTTCATGCGGTTTTTCAGCACATTACGTAACATTCCTTCAGTTTCTCTATTTCGAACTTTGAGTGATGATGACAAAGAGTCGGTCACAAAATTGCTAGAAATGGAGAGTAAACTTTATAAAGAGGTAAGCTTGATCTCGTGCTTTACTATCAATAACAAATGCTCTAGATATGGGTCTGATTTTGAGGTTATTTTCTTTAATATATCCAAGCTCTGAAACAATTTGTGTTCTACCTGTTTGTCAAGGTCACTTGCAATTAAACAGTTGGGGTAAGCATGGTCTTACTCCCTTATGAATATATTTTGACACTTGTCTATGGGTTTGTGGCTTTTTTGATGAAAAGGGATAATGGCTTAATCTATGTTGAACAAAAATAAGAACGTTTTACTTGTGTATTGGACTGTTGATCTTGTATGTATATTTGGAAAAGTAATGATCTTGTTTGCTATTGACTCTTGCAATGATACACAGTTTTTGAATGCTTAAAAAATGACAGGAAAGGAACTTTAGGCTCAGCAATGATGCAAATAAAGTGCATGCATTGAGGTATTTGCTCATCCTATTGCTACTCCAAGTACTCCTCCGGCCTGGGGAATTCTGCGATGCGGCCTCTGAGCTTACAATATGTTGTAAGAAAGTTTTTGCAGCTCCTGATGATCTCAACTCATCTGGAGAAGATGAGTTGGATGGTGATGCAGCACCAGAATTAATGGATGTTCTTGTGGATACTTTACTTTCCTTGCTGCCACAGTCATCAGCCCCTATGCGGACTGCTATTGAGCAGGTGCACAACAATAACTTATTCTAGTCATTTTTATGCGATGTTGGAGATCATCCATACCTTCTTTTGGTTTTGCAATACTTTAATTCTCTGTTTCACCCTTCTTTAATGTTTATCCGTATATTTCTTAACTAAATGTTTTCTTGATTGTATTTATATTACTCTTCTAAGTCCAGCTTTAGTTTTTCTGATTTGTCTTATTAGAACAACTCAGATGTTTTTTCATTTTTCTTACTTTATTTGGCATGTATTGTTTATAGGTTTTTAGATATTTCTGTGGCGATGTTACTGATGATGGGCTGATGCGGATGTTGCGGATAATTAAGAAAGACCTAAAACCTGCTAGACATCAGGAAGCAGGCAGTGAAGATGACGACGATGATGATGACCTTCTCGGTATTGAAGAAGATGAGGATATGGATGAAGCTGAGACTGGTGGAACAGCTGACAGTGACGAACAATCTGAAGACTCTGAGGCAGTAGTTGTCAGTGAGGGGGCTGATAAAGATCTTCCTGAAGATTCTGATGAGTCTGATGGAGGAATGGATGATGATGCTATGTTCCGCATGGACACTTATCTTGCTCAGATCTTTAAAGAGAAAAAGAATCAGGCAGGTGGCGAAACTGCTCAGTCCCAGCTCGTCCTGTTCAAGCTCCGAGTTCTTTCACTTCTGGAAATTTATTTGCATGAAAATCGAGGCAAGTGTATTTCCTATCTGTTTTGTTTATTTGTTAGTATCGTGCGAGTTTAGAAATGTTAATTTTTGTTATCTAGACTGACTTGCCGAAATGTTTCTTTTTTAACTTGCAACTTATATACAAGATTCTAAGAAGTGTGTATTTATGATCTTTCTGATTCAGGTAAGCCCCAAGTCTTGACAGTATTCTCAAACTTGGCTCAAGCATTTGTCAATCCACATACCACAGAAGGCAGTGAACAACTCGGACAACGTATATGGGGAATTCTTCAAAGGAAGGTATTCAAAGAAAAGAAGTTACCCAAGGATGAATCCATACCGCTGTCTACTCTTGAAACTTTATTGGAGAAAAACCTTAAGTTGGCATCAAAACCATTCAAGAGAAAGAAATCTGCAAGCAGCCTATCGAAGAAGAAGCTGACAGCGTCTTTGACCAGATACAAAATGATTGTTTCGCTTGCTCAGAATTCAACATATTGGATATTGAAGATCATCGAAGCAAGAAATCTCTCAGATTCTGAATTACAGGGAGTCTTTGATCTCTTACAGGCTGTTCTGGAGGGGTATTTTGACAGTAAAAAGTCCCAAATAAAATCTGGGTTTTTGAAAGAAATATTTAGAAGAAATCCTAGAATCAGTCATCAACTCTTCGGCTTCTTGTTAGAAAACTGTGGCAATGCAAAATCAGACTTTCGACGGGTTGAGGCTCTCGATTTGGTGATTGAAGTATTTAAGTCACAGGTCCCCATGAACTCTAATGAAAGCAACCGAGATGTGTCGAAGAAATTTTTGAAAAGCCACCTGCAGAGTCTTGGTCATCTTATAGAGACCTTGGTGACAAAGATGCCCGAAAAGAAGTCTCGAAAAACCGAAGTGCATAAATGTTGCGATAAGATCTTCCAGATGATAACAACACTAGACCTAACCAAGGCTTTTTTGAAATGTTTGGAACCCGGCACTCTCTCTGCTTGTGAATCTCTACTCGGTCCCGTTTTTCTCAAGTTGAAGAAGCCCAAATGAGAGCCAAGTATAAAAGGTTAGCCCTTGTTTGTGGAAACAACTTATCAAGGAAACCTCATTTTTGCTTTGTCTTTTGTATGGTGCTTGCTCTCACATTGCTGCTTAGTGCCTTTGCTTTGTTTAAAGTGGTGACTCTTGGTAAAAATTTGTTGACATCCTGGGTTAATTCATCCAAAAAAGAAAACCATGAGGGATTTTGTTTATCAGCCTTTATTTATTTATATACATATATTATATTTAAGATGATTTACCTGCCTAAATGTCATCTGCAATTTATGTATTACTCTGCAAGTCATTGTAGTTGATGTGCAGGAATCATGGATATGGGTACTATTGGAGAGCTTGTTTGTAACTCTTCGTTTGCGTCGGACAGGAATCTCCAAATACATGGAAAACTTAAAAAAAGAAATCTATATTTGTGTCGGATACACATACATAGTCTATATAAACCCCCCATTTTATTCCAAGTATGCGAATTTGGATGATGAAAATGTGAATGCCTCGTTGCTGTCTTACTGTCGGCATTTTGAGCCTGACTGTGTCAACGAATTGGTATTTGCCATCCAAGTATTTTCTTTTCCTGTGAGACACGTCTCCATGCGTGTAATTGAGGAAAACTTAGGAAACGGTAGCTACAACGTTTGTTTGCCTAAAAAGGACAACAGGAATTGGATTGTCCGCTGATTGAAGAGGAGGGATGATAATAATTAGATAGTTGAGTCAATTTTAGATTGAATTTGGATCAGTCTATATTCAAAATGTTGTGTTTTGAGTTGTCTCAAATTCAACTCAGCTCACATCATTTTGAGCCGGGGATCGTTTTCAGTTTAACGAATAATTTACTTCAAAATGGCGCAGGGGTATAAAGCAATTATGGTTTTCCCATAGCCAAAAAGACCTTTTTTCGGCTTCACTCTACACTGTTGTCTTTCACCTTCGTATCTTACTTGGTCCGAAAATTTTTGAGCATTGGCCAACATCCAAACGAAGAACCCATAGACATAGATTCAATCTGTAAAAATACCTCTATTAATGATGCTGAAAATCATTTAAGTATTTTTTTTTAGGGTTAATGCATACAAAAGTATTCCCCCCCCCCTCCCCAGCTATTCTTTTCCTTCACCCTAACCTAACTTCTCTACCAAACCCTACCTCTTTCCACTAAAAACCCACCCCTTAAATTCACCATTCTCTCTTCCCAAAGCTGCCCTCCCCTTTTCCATTTTCATACATTTCTTTCCTCCAAAGTGAGCAACCATTACAATTTCACACAACATTTAAACAACCCACCACCACCACCCTGTACATCAACCAAAAAAAAGAGGAAAAAAAATGTTCATATCTTCAGCATTTAATACTTACTAATATCCCTAATTTTTTTTCCAGTTTGTTAGCAGATGTTAGCAAAATCTACCTCTCATCTACATCCCCACCACCCAATTTTCCAACTGGATTTGCCCCAAAATCGAATAGCTCATGCCTTCAAGACCGTGCATCGTCTGCATCGGAATCACTTCCGGATGAACTCCCAGAATCTGAATCTGCGATAATAACATTACAAGATGAGGATTTTTTTTCCTGGACACATTGGTTAAATTCCAAATTCAGAATGTAGAAGAGAAATACCACTCGAAGACGAAGAATCGCTGCTTGAACTACTGGAGCTGCTAGAGCTGCTACTAGCTCGATCGTTATCCTTCTCAATCTCCACGGGTGGGAAACTGCTCATCGGCATTTCGTCCCCAATATCTACATCTTCCTCTCCAGCATCGCCTTTTTTCGGTTTCTTCATCTCCATTGGAACCTCAATCTTCTCCACGGTTGCCTCTTCCTGAATTTTTCAAATCAGAACAAGCAAGTTGGTACAATAGACAAAATGAAATCATCTGTACATATCAAGCAAACACAATGTGCTTACCCTATGGCTGTCATTGGATACGGCGTTGTTCGCCATCAATGCTTGCCGCTTTATCTTGCTGACCATCTTCTTGTAATTAGTGACAAACCGATCTAACTCCCACAACGTCTCGGTATCCATTGCCTCAATGTCGAGTTCGATCTCATCTCCATCTTGCCTCAAATGCCCATTCCTTTTCCTTATGATCTGAACCACATTATCCATCTTCTCTTGTGGTAAGCTCTGTAATCCAATCCCCAACTTTTGCTTCTCTTCCATGCTCATTTCCCTCTTGTTCGGATCCTTAGCCTTTGGCTTCGGCTGCTTCAATGACTTCACAGGTGGTGGCCTTACAGGTGAAGGCACCCTTGCCGGCGCCTGCAAGTGCATCTGTGGTGGTGGTACATTCGGGTTCGAAACAAAGCCCGATACCCCTCCAATTCTATCAATTCTATCAGATCTCGACACAAAATTAGCCGAATCATCCCTATCGACAATTATCCTCTCACTATCTCTTTCCCTATCTTTCTTCAACCTATCAGGTTCACCGTGATCCCAAGAACTCGCCTGCAACTCTTCCTCGTAATAACCCCTTTCGGGAGGCTCATCTTGCTCCTCCAGTTTCAAGCTCAACGGCCGGAAAAGTTCCTCGAATTTTGCAAGAAATTGCTCGGCCAACACATAAACCTCATGCCCCTTAGGGTTATACAACATGGCGTTATTAAAAGTGAGCCTTACATCCGCCGCAAATTCCAAGGGAGACCCGTAGAAATTCTTCGACATCCTCGATTTCACAGTTCCCAGATCCATCGGGTTCTTGATTATGTCGTAATAGTCATGAAGACCCATTCCAACAACATCCACAGGCGAATTGAAGATGTAGCCGTGCTTGTTTTTCATCAATTTGGTCAAGATTTGGGAACAGCTTTTCATCAAATGAGCCGTGGAAGCTTTTCCGTTCTCTTGAGGGTTCAATCTCTTAAATTCTTTGCTGAAATTCGACGGTAAAGGCCGTTTGCTGCCGGAAATGTTTTTCTTGGGCAACGATTTCTTGTTTGAGCTGGATCTAACGTGGAAATCATTCGACTCGATCCGATTCCTCAATTCACGAATCTGCTCCAACTCGGCAACCAACTGATTTTTCAGATCAATCAACTCCTTCCTGGAATAAGAGCTGATGCGAAAGCTGATGTAAGCGCCCGAGCTGAAATCATTCAGCTTCCGATTAATCGACGACGCGTCATCAGAAGCTGCGGATTGGGTCACGGCGGGAGAATCATCCACGACATGGCCGGCTACATCATCAGGTGGCGCCAAATGATGGTGGAATTGACGTTTCTTGTTGAATTTAGGGTTAGGGTTTGGTTTCGTTGCTGTGAAGGGAACCTTGCCCATGAATTTAGCGACACTGCCTTTCGGCTGCGGTGGCCAATTTGAATCGCTCCGATTCGCTAACACGGCAGATGCCATTAAATTATCGGGAGCCGGTAGGGTTCCGGCGAGGGATTCCCGATTCAAATTGACAGGATAAAACCATGAAAGAGGACACCGTTTCCGACACGCGCCACCTCAATAACCACCACGCGCCGACTTACACCAGTGTAGCAAAGAATTCAACGCGAAAAAAGCCTAGAAAATTATTAAACGTGAAGACTGGGTTTGGGATCTAACCCCTACGTTGAGCGAGGAACAAGAGAAGGCTAGGCTCGGTTCTTAAAGGCGATGAGATCTGCCCGGTTGAGTTTCGGGCAACATTATAACCGTTGGATACAATCATCTTATTGATCGAAGGGCTGTTAGAGGTTTGAGAGGTGACCGAAGGGCTGACCGGGTGATCTGGCGTGAACGGTGGAGATGAGGCATTTAGGTACACGTGTAAGGCGTGGGACCGTTGATGGAGATCGTAGATTTGGGTTTAGGTTTGGGGTGAATTTGGGGTGCATGTGGCGTGAATTTAGGGTTTTTTATGGGGGGCGAGTGCGGCCCCCACCACGGGGTGATGACGTGGACGGAAAGCCAACTGGGTGGTCCGGCAGGGCATGTGTGTTCGTGAAACATCAAGGGTAATATGGTAAAATAAACTCAAAAACTTATGGATTAATTGCACTAAACATCTTCAATTATCATCTAGGTTTTAAATTAATCCCCGAACTTCACAAAAGTTCTAATTGAATTTGTAAAGTATCAACATCATATCAATTTAAATCATTCTATCAACTTGAGCGTTAAATATTAGCTCCAATATGAAGGAAAGCATATTTAAAATGTAGAATTCAGAATTGCATCTCTTTACTTTACAAAAATTGAAAAGTTAGTCTATCCACTTCAATTTGTCAAATTTTTTTCTTACACATTATAAGAATCGTTAAGTTAATTTAATTGTTAGTAAACACGTAAATTTGTGTGGTTGATTTTCGCAAACTTGTTGCAAATAAATCATTGGACTGATTATTTTTATTAATTTCATGCATATTCATTGTTGAATTGCTATGCATTTAGGCGACTTCTTTGTTTTTATAAAGCATGATGATTAAATTTTGATAAAATAAAGTAGAATGATTAACTTCTTAATTTTCGTAAAAGTATAAAATTTATAATTAAATCATATTTAAACACAATGATCAAGCTTTAAAATCATCATTACTCATCACATGAATAATTTGGGTATGAGATAATAAAAAATATTCAATTTTAATAGCGGTCTTTTCTTTTTTCTTTTTTAATTTACACATCAAATCTAAGTTGCCAATGTAAAAGATATATGCGTCTTTAAAGTTTTTTTATCCACTATTTTAAATATACTACAATCAAATTAGAGTTGACAATTAACACTCGGTGTTATGCTGGTTAATGATCTAATTTAATTTTTTTTAAATTAGGATCAATTTAGAATTCGAATTGTAATTTGGAGACGTCTTGTGAATTAACCCATTATATGTTAGTTAATTGAAAGATAATAAGAATGGGGTAAATCGGTCAGCCTCGGTTCCCTAAAAATGTCCTCATGTTTCTTCAAATCAGGTGTTCAACTACTATTAAAGTTCCCAAAAACACCTTTATTTTTCTATTTTAGTATTTTCTTACGATTAAATCGAAATAAAGTAATAATCAAAATAATTTAAACGAAAACTCACACGTAACAATTATATACAATAAAACTCAGATCTAGATATTGAAAAATTCAAGACTTCGACTTTTATCAATTTATTTATAAAATTTTTAAATTTTATTAAGTGTATGAATTTAGTTCAAGTCAAGACGTTAGATTAGTATAAATTAAGAATCATAGTTTGAATTTTTCTAGCTAGTCTAAGAAGAATTTACTATAACAATCTTTCTTTTTGTTATATAATATATTTTAATCCGACTTGGAAAAAACCCTTTACATACTTTTAAAGACTCTTAGAATGGGGTTCTCCCGACTCCACTTTTTTCATCTTCTTCACCAGAAAACTCATTCCTCCAGACTTTAATCACCTCACCAAGAAGAAGATGAACTGATCAATTAGAGCTACCAAATAAATAATGCATCAACACTTTCTTATTAGTTAATTTTTGAAATTTTGATAGAATGAAGTTAACAAAATTATATAGTTTTAAAATTAAAACTTTTCATTATTAAAATATAAAAAGGAAATTATAATAATATATTAATTGCATAGTTATTTCCTTCAACAATTTCATATTATAGTTTTTTTTATCAAAAAAGGTTCTTTATTTTATGGGTAAACTATAAAAATAGTCACTTTTGTTTACTTCAAATTACATTTTAGTCACTTATATTTGAAATGTTACGTTTTAGTTACTTACGTTATCGTTTTTTTACGTAGTGACCACTCTGCCATTAAGTTTTGTTACCTCCCCAACGGCAATCCGAATGGGTTTTAAATGCCAACTGGGATGAGAATAATTTTTTCAATCAAAATGGAAAAGAAAACTAAAAGAAAGGAGACGAATGATTTTTCTTTTCCAGTTCAAGGTGTAATTAATTTAAAATTTTTAATTAATTAAAATTATTTAATTTAAAACCTATTCTAGTCTCAATCAGACATTCAAGTTGGTATTTAAAACCCATTTAGACTGTTATATAGGATTGTCGTTAGGGAGATAACAGAGCTTAACGGTAGAGTGACTACTTTGTAACAAAACGATAACGTAAGTGATTAAAACGTAATCTGAGATAAATAAAATTGATTATTTTTATAGTTTATTCTTATTTTATTTTCTTTGCTAATATATTTTAAGAAAAAAACTTAAACTAACACATTCTTTATAATTTAAATTTAAAATAAAAACACTTTAGAAGAAATCCTAATACCTGATTTACAAACAATGTTGATGACATGTTGAATTGTCAAATTTATACATTTATAAACAATATTGCATTATCTTTTATTTATATGTTTTTTTCTTCAACACATTACTATAAAATATTTTCATCTGATTTTGAGATTTATTTTTTTATTTCACGAATCAATATTTTAAATAATATACGAATGAAACTACTATTATTGGATTTCAATGTCAATTTTTGGTAGACAAGGAAAAATAATAATATTTTTGGTCAGCAATGAGTATTCTTTAAATATTTAGGCAAAGAATTTTGGAGAATATTTATTTAAATATATCTCTCATAGAAAAAAAAATAAGATAAAATATTGTCAAGTCTCATTAGGTGGTATTTAAAAAATTATATTGAATCAAAAGAAATAAATCTCTTATTTGTGGAGTTCAAAAAACTCCAATAACAAATCACAATTTACGGCTTATTGATCAGTTGCTCATCTTCTTTAATAATTATTTTTATATAAAAATATTTAATAGCAGTAAATAGAATAATAACATTGTATCATAAGAAATTTATTTCATGTATTTTCAATGGAATTTAAAAATTCCACAAGCGATATTAAATGAGAAACACCAACTCCTTTAGGGTCTAACAAAATAATATCTGATTGTAAAATTTTCACTAGCAATGTGTTAAATAATATATGATATATTTAAGAACTTACATGAGTAAACCATGGTTAAAATATGCTTCGTGTTCTTGTGCTATTTGTACATTTGAAATTTAGTTTATGTATTTTTATTTCAGGAATATACCCCACCAACCTTTCGAGTTTAAAAATACAAGACCAAATGTTAACATCATTAAAATTATTTTATTGAATTCATGTCTATTACAAAATAATTTATGTTATATGACTATCAAGTGAGATTTTTTTTCTTAATTTCAAAATGTCACACCAATGAATTTAATAGAATAATTTGATGGTATTAACGATTGAACTAAGATTTTGATGGTTTAAATTTATATTGTAGTAATATAAGACTAAATTGTAACTAAATTATGCTTGACTTCAAGTAAATTAAGTATTTTAAATGTATATTTAATTCAATTATATATTAATATTGAGATAAATTCATTTAAAATTAATTAATTATCATTATTTAAAAGGTTTTAATGGAAAAGAATTTATTTACAATAAAACCAAATAAATAAAGCGAAAAAAGGATTCAACCCAAAGTGAATATTTAGTTTAATTAAAATTAAGTCAAAAGTATTTAATTTGTATTTTTTTATAGAAGTATAGTATTTTTTAAAAGGGATAAATATTAAAATTATACATGAATTATGGTTTAATGTGTAACTGTATACATGGAATTTTGATTTGATCCGATTCTTGTAAATTATTAACACAATTATTGATACAACACCATTTTATGTTTTTATATTGATACATAAATAATATTTATCCAATATAAAAATAAATTGATGTATTTATTTCTTTAAATGTGTATGATTAAATCAAAATTAAAGTTTCAAGTATATATTTAAACCACAATTAGAGTTTTACGTGAATAATTGCACCAAATTAAAGTTCATGTATACAATTACACCTTAAATCAAAGTTCATGTATAATTTTGAGATTTATCCCTTTTCAAAAAAAAGTTATATACATAAATATTTAAAAATATTTATATTAAAATATAATAATAGTAATTTATAAATAATTAGATTCTTTTCATCACACTTTAAGGTTTTCTTTTTCTTAGTTATTTTTAATGAAAGAAGAATTTTATTTTATTTAGTAAAGAGAGCCTAAAACGGCACCGAATTGACAGCCAAACAAACGAAGACCGAAAGGGCAAAACTGGCGGAATCCGAGGTTGATTTTGGCGGGGTATCAACATTGCAATTGGCGGGACGTTAACTTTTAAAAGGGCAAATTTGGAATTAAATGGTCCTTAGGGTCTCGACGCTGATTGTGATTACAGCGCGCGTGACGCGTGGGAAATAACAAATTGCTAAATCGGAGGTGATGGACCCCCAAGGAAAGTAGTGAGCGCGTCGGAAAACTTTGTCAAGAAAAGGGTAATTATGGCATAAAATAATGGAAGAGAATTATATAGACCATGACTTTTGTTTTATTATAATAAAAACATAATATAAAAATTTTTTAAAAAAACTATATTATTCAAAAAATAAATTAAAAATATTGTTCGTATTTTTATCTATTATTAATAATTAATCAACATTACTTATTTTAATACATTAAATCTAACTTCTCGATTGTGTAATTCAAGAAATACAAAATGAAAGAATTTATTTTATAAATGGAAGGCAAAGCTCGAATAACAAACGTAATTAGTGTGACTTAAACCTAGGCCTCACTTGGAGCGGTGAACATCCTTAATCATTAGGTCATCACATGGGGTTAGCTAAATCTTTAGTTTTAATTTATATATAACTGTAACACTAATTAAGTGATAATTTATTTATAGTGTTAATATTTGTTTTAATTCATATATAACCGTAACATTAATTAAGTGACAATCAATTTAAAATAATAGGTATAACTTAATATGAATCCAAAGTTTAATTAGTAATAATAATTGTGACACTGATGATTAGGAAATTTAATTAGAAAATAAATAAAATTAAAATTATTTCATGTTTTATATAAAAACGCTATTGATGAAATAATTATAAATTTTATATTATATTAAGAGAAAATATTTGGTACAATAAAGTTTTTAAAATCCACAAACAAGATCATGAGTTTGACAAGTATCTTATAAGAGTATATTAAAAAAATATATTTAAAAAAATTATTTGTAAAATAAAAAAGAGAGTATATTATCAGTAAACCCAATACTCACCTTTATATTAATAATCTTTTAATATACTTATTTGAAAAGAACCGTGAAAGTAAATATTTCATTAATGATTAAATTACTATTGCTATTATATATTTAATATTTTTTGTTCAAATTTTTTTCAAACTCATACTATTATAAATGTTGTAGGTTATATTGTAATTCTGACCATAAAAATTATTAAAATTTCACCCACAAACTTAAATAATAGATTTTTGTTGTTTTGTTGCGTATAAATTATTTACGTATAAATTATTGATTTTTTACGGTAGTGATTTCACAATAAGATTTAACAATAATATATAATTGAATTAATTTCTCCATTTTCATAAAGTATGATGATTAAAATTTGATAAAGTACTAGAATTAATTTTTTATAAATTAAAGTAAAGTAATTAATTTCTCAATTTTCTAAATTTAAAAAAAAAATCAAAATTCGACCTGGTTAAATATATTATTAATTCTCCAACTTAAATATAAAGCAAGATTATAATTAATTAAGTAGAAGAGCACGTATGAAGTGGACCATAAAAACATGAACAGTATAAAAATTAACATTTAATAATTTTATATTTATATATTTTCTAACATTAACTAAATCTAAATTATATATGTATATTTTTCAAATTATGTCAACTCAAGTCTATTAAGAATTTTTTTAAATAATTTCATTATAAGTTCTGATCATATTTGTTTTTTTTTTACACAATGCTTAGAACTACTCATAGCCCCTTCCTAATCCATAAATAGAAAGATAATACGCATCAATGCACTCGAACATACATCCTCCTGTATTAGCAATAATACCCATGTCAATCGAACTAAGACTCAAATAACAATAGAGAATACTTTTTTTATATTTGTATTTATTATTAAATCAAATAAATAAATATTTTTTATTGTTTTATTTGAAATCCATTTGATAAGTCAGAAGGTAGAATATTCTTTGTCTAAGCTCCATTTAGTAACAGTAAAATTGGCTATTAAATTATATCAATTTTCTCATTTAGGTATTAAATAATAAGTTTCGTTTCATTTTACATCAAAATGATATAACATCCAGTAAGAACATGCCACGTGGTGTATTCTCTTTGATAATTTTTTTTGGATTCAAATAAAATAAAATAAAATAAATAGTTTAATTACCACTTATGAAAAAAAAACTTTAATATTACGTTTGATAGGAATAGTGTATAATAAATTAATTCAGTTGGTAATTAGCAAAGAGATTTTTCGTTTATTTTGAATAGGTATTATTTTTTTATAAGAATTTTTACTTGTTTTTCTAATTTCAAGTTTTAAATTATATTAATTATTTTTCATTTTATGTCTAACTACTATAATACATATATATAATGAATAAACATATTATTACACTAATAATTAAACGAAATATAAGTACTTAAATGAAAAAAATTGATATAATTTAAATGCGGATTTTATATTTAAGGGTAAACTACAAAAATTGTCACTTTTTGTTTGCCTCATATTACATTTTAGTCACTTATGTTTGAAATGTTACGTTTTAGTCACTTACATTATCGTTTTGTTACGAAGTGATCACTCTACCGTTAAACTCTGTTATCTCCCTAATGGCAGTCTTATATGATAATCCAAATGGGTTTTAAATGCCAACTTGGATGTCCAGTTACTGAGATGAAAATAGGTTTTTAATTAAATAATTTTAATTTGGATTGTCATGTAGAACCGTCGGTAAGGCGGTAACGGAGCTTAACGGTAGAGTAACCATTTCATAACAAAATGATAACATAAGCGACTAAAACATAACATTTCAAACATAAGTGACTAAAATGTAATCTAAAGCAAACAAAAGTGACTATTTTTGTAGTTTACCCTATATTTAAACCTTATTTAAATTAAACGCATTAGTATGAAGCAGAAAAAGGTTTCTTTCCCATTATTCTTTTCTTAAGCAGCCAATTTAGTACTTAATTCTGTTCTCAGACAAATCCTAGTTGTAGAATTTTTAAATATAAATATTGAAGTGAAAGAATATATATACGTATGTTTTTATAATATGCTTTTTTTAGTGAGTTTTGATTGAAATAATATTTAAAATAATTTAGAGTACGGCTTTTGTTGATCAGTCCTAGTTTGGTTGATGTTGATATTTTTGTCTATGTCGGAATATATGGATTTGAGTGTGCTGAAGCGTATTTATCTTTCTATTTAAGGATTGGGGAAAAACTGTAGATAGTTCTAGGCATTTATATTAAAAAAAGAGTAGACTTCCGTTGACTATTTCATTTTTTGGGAATTCTTGTTCAAAATTATACAACTATGTTAAGTTATTAAAAAGTTATTTTTTTTCTAAAATAATAAATTTAAGACTTTAAACAAATAAATTCTAAATTAAATTTATCATATTAAAGTCTATTATTTTTTTTCATTTGTTTTAGAAAAAAATATATACACGTATGTTATAACTTGAAATTCAGTTATATTGTCAACATGGTTTTACTTTGACCTGTATAAATTCAAATAAATTTATTTAACTCAAATTTCTTTTACTCGATTTAATTTCTAACAATCTCAATTTAAATTAGGTTATTAAAATAAATCTTATCAATTCAAAATTTTTTCTACTCAATTCAACACGTTAAAACTAAAGTTTTTGAATTCCTTAATTCAATCGGTTAAACTTACTGAAATGAAAATTAGATATTTGATTAATTTGACTTTCGATTCAATTTTTAAAATTTAATACAATGATATCATACATAAAGTTACCATATAACTTTTTTTGTACCTGTATGCAAAATATGAGATAAATATTAAATTTATATATGAATTTTGATCAAATATGTAATGTTCTATATGAACTATGATTTTATCCGATTCTAAATTTTTATTTGATTTAATTTTCACAAATCACTAACACAGTTATCAATATAGTACCATTTTATGTTTACATGTTGCATAAATGAATAAACTTATTTATCCAACATAAAATAAAGCGGTGTATTCATTTATTTAAATGCATACATTTGAACCATAATTAAAATTTCGTATATATAATTACACCAAATCAAAATTACATATTAAATCAAAATTAATACATAATTTTGAGATTTAATTTGCAAAATATTGGTTAAATTGGTGGGTCCTGGACTATATGCTAAAGGTAAATTAGTTGGTCTACTATAAAGTAAGTAATTTAGTCTTTGAAACAAAAAGTAAAAATTTTAAAAGGCTGTAATTTTTATTCATCATTTTGTAATTAGGGTATTTATTGTCAGTAACAGTGATTAATCCTTTTATTATAAATGCTAAATAGTTTGGACATAAAATGTATTCCATTTCTAAAAACCGAAATTAAACCCTATATCATATCTCGTGATTAAAAGATAACAACCTTAAACTTTAAAAAAAAATCCCAATTTATGGTGTTTAAAGTGACGTGAACCTCCTTCAATTTAAGATAAGAATTAAATTATTCATTTTTTCTTGCCACTTTAATTAACTTGATGTCAGCTTCCTTTAACGTTTATTCTTCCCATTGTTAAAGTATAAGAATTTTGAAAAAAAATTTATTGGGGAAAAAAAAGGAAGTATAAGATTTTAGAATTAACTGAAATTATCTTAACTTTACTTGTTAGAAAAAATGGCAATGAAATACACGTTGATAATGGCAATAGAATAATTGTAAAAAAAAAAAGAATGTACAGATTTTACGTGGAAACTCTTTCAAGAAAAAATTACGGACAGAAAAGAAGAAATTCACTAATATTGAAAAAATGAATAATATAAAAAGAGTTCCGACTGCATCTATTTAAAGGTTGAAAAACCCTATTTTAATCAATGTTGAATAGAGAAGTGTAGTTTTATATAGATTCTACTTGTACGACACTCAGCCTCTCGCCTCCACAAATCCCCTTGTTTTTTTAATGTATTTATTTCTTCAACAAGTGATGGAATTCGAGTTACACAAACTTTAACAACTTATTTTTTGTATTTAAATTAAATTTAAATCCTAAAATTATCATTATCGAAAGCTCTAACCAAATTATTTGTCAACATCTAACTCTAACTTTGATAATTTGTTTTTGACTAAAAGAGAATATTTACTAAGATTATTTTGGGGGAGGGTTAGTTGAGGGATGTATGACATTTCAAGATAGGGTCTAGGGTTTGAACAAAGAGTAAGGGGAAGTGGTGGGTATTTGTATCTTTCTTCTACATAATTCTAGAACCTTCTTCATAGCATTGCCATTTGCATTTGCTATAATGCCATTAGAAAAGGACTTTTCTTGAAAAAGAAAAAAATTTGTTGCTCTCTTTGAATAATATACAAAAATGAAATTTCATTGTACTTTTTCTTTTAATTCCAATTGTTTTCTCCTAATGATTGGTATTTGATTAAATTCATTATTATTGAAATGTTTTGAATGGAGAAGCTTCAAATTATGTCATTGATTAATATATATTATGTAGATGACTAACTTATCTTTTGGGGGAAAATCGAATTATTAAAATTTTGTTGTTTCACAAAAGTTCTGGGGTTTCTTCTTCTTCTACATTTAAGATGCTAGATTTAATTATGATATCAGTCTTTATACATTTTACATATTTACAATTCAGTCTTTTTTATTTTTAATTTCAGGAATTTAATCACCTATTCTCTTGAGCTGATAATTTTTACAATTTTTTATTCAACCAAAAACCTTAGAACCTCGTATTCAACATTTTTATTTGCTTATTTGGCTTTTTACGTGCGTAACATTAGCAGCGTGACTAAATTTGTTTTTGTGTTTAAAATATAATAGTAATCTTTTAATTTTGTTATTAAGTGGGTTTCAATTATTAATTTTTTTAAAAATAGAGAATCTTAAAATTAAAGTAGAAAGATTAAAAGTGTAATTAGACCAAAATAGTATTGAATTTACTTAATGATTATGTATTTTTGCTTATTGTTAATTAATTTTAAATTAAATTCTATACAAAAATCAAATCTTGCCCATGTTTCAAATCACCATCACACCCTACTTTGACATTTACATTCTCATTTGTGCACTAAATTAAGCTCTCTTTAACAAATGGACATACAACTAAAACCATAGATGAAAATGTTGATAATACATGTTTTTCCCTCAAACCCTTTTATGCTATATCTCCAATTTAAACGAGACATTTAATCTTATAATTTATTTGGATTTAGTAATGTAATTTAATTGTTAAGTTAAGTTCGATTTTTTGATAATTTAAACTCAACTTGACTCAATTACACTTAAACTTGAGAAACAAGCCATACTATGTGGGGTTTATTATCACAAATTTTGCTTGAATTGTAAGAGATTTTGGGTCATCCATTGTGTTGGAGCCACCTACTACAAAGTGTTAAGCCATCAAGCCATTTATGCCCCCCCCCCTTTTTACAGTCTAAAATGATTGGATGGTGTATGTGGATCTAAAGTTAGGCATTAAGGTGTCAACAAGTGTTCCTTTCCATATATATATTAGTCGTCTTTTATCATGATCAATGGGTCAATCACATGATCCACAGCTTTGTTGTTGATAGCTTAACATGTGACTCTCTAAGCCTTCTTTTCATTTTCACTTTTTGATACACACATTAAAATACCTGCAAAATCACACTCTCAGATTGTAGAAATATATAAGAATTGGGGTTTCTGTTAAAAACTTATATGTATGAAAATACATACAGATTTGTTAATTCCCATCAGCATAATATATAATATAATATCAGTTATTGCTGATGCAGCATCTCAGCCCAGAATCATATCACAGAGGGGTTGTAGTTGCGGCACTCATCCAAAGAGAAAGCAACAACATAAAGCTTCCATGGCTGCAAATGACAAACAAGATCACCTTCTTCAACAATATAATATAAGTTATTGCTGATGCAGGATCTCAGCCCAGAATCATATCACAGAGGGGTTGTAGTTGCAGCAGTCATCCAAAGAGAAAGCAACAACATAAAGCTTCCATGGCTGCAAATGACAAACAAGATCACCTTCTTCAACAATATCTTTGAAAAAATAATATTTGTGTGTATATATATTCTATACATTTAAATGCAAACTTACAGTTTTTAAAAGGAAAAAAAAAAAGAAAAAAAAGGACTGCAGAGCACATAGGATCCCTCAAGAAAAAAACCCAGGTTTCTCCACTAGGTGGTGGTGGGGTTGCATGATACAGAGGAGTCGGCCCTTGATAAACACTTGAACCCCAAATTTTTGACAGCTAAAAATGGATCTAAAACTGTATAAAATTCATCAAACCAAGATTTCCCATTCGTATGATTTGATAAGAACAGAAGAGATCGTGATGATTTGATACCTGGAGGTCTGTCAGGCATATAGGTTGTAGGTTTGGGATTAAAGCAGACAGCCATGGCAGGTCCTTGCACAATTTATGCATGACAAAACAGAGAATCGTAAGCAAAGAATTGGATCCAGGAAGGGAAATGGAAAAAAAAAAATCCTTGGAACAATGCTTACTTCATAAACAATACAGTGCTTTCACATCAATAGAACAAATTGTATAAATGTATTTTATATTACATGAACTCAACTTTTAAGACAATTATTATGAGTATGTTGTCTTGATGAACATTAATAAAGTTAAAGGAAAATACTGTAAAAAGGGTAGGCGTGGCAAAAAGTAAAAGCTGTTAGCACTTTATTTGATTCTATCAGAAGTTTCCTGGAAGTGGGTTCAATATTTGTTCAGATTCCGACAGGTCTTTTGGTCTGGTCTGATAAACCAATAGTTTTGTTTTTCTTCTCCTTTTATTATTTATTATATTATCTTTGTTCAAGCAATTAGGTGATTATTGTTATGGTTTAATTAAACATGCGGGGTCATTGGGGTTTGGATTATGAGAATATTCACTTATATATGTGAATTGGATTAATTCACTTGATTTTAAGTCCCATTCATTTTTGTTTTAGGCTTAATTGAATGATCCCTTTTTAAATTATATCATTTTTACTTATTTCTCTAATTTTTTTCTTGAATTAAATATTAAAATTATAATTTTGTGGTCATTATAATCATCAACCATCATTTCAAGAAATTATTTTATGTATTCACATGATCCTTTTTTAATTGTTTAATGACATTTCAATAATTTTTTTTTCATGTCATTGATACATCGTTTTGATAATTTTTTTACCCAAAACTTTGAATGCTAAACCCTAAATATCAAACCCCAAACTCGAACCACATTCAAGGTTTCGAGGTTCAAGATTCAAGAAAAAATTATCAAAATTATATATCAATGAAATGAATGAAAAAAATATTAAAATATTTCTAAATAATAAAAAAATCATAAATAATGTGGCAGGAATGATACATAAATTAACTACTAAAAAATTTCTTTGAACCAATCAAAAGTTGAAAAGGTGACCTTTTTATTATATAAAAAAATAAAATTTAATATTATAATTTTCCTGTTAATTATTCTTCTTTTCGAATTCCTCCATTTTTATTCCCCTTCCTCTCTCTATCATCTTCATGTAATTTATAATTTAATTTTCATTTACTTTACTCAAATAATCAAAAAAAATTACATAAATGTATTTATTCAAAAACAATCATCTAAATAACTTAAAATGAACAGTAAAATTGAGTTATGAAGACTAGATGACCGACACCACTATTTTTTCTATTAAAAAAAATAATTTTTGGGGTTTTGGGCACTAGATGGTTGGCACCCAAATTTTTTTTTCAATTTTTTTTTGTGCTGGCACCCCTTTATTTGATTTTTATTTTTTGAGGGTGTCAGGTGCCGGCCGACAAAGGCTCGAACTCACCCAACAAATTGCAACATTAACTCCTCATTGTTTTCTCATCTTTTCTATTTTCTAAGTTTGATTACATATTTTATATTTTACAACAATATTGGACTATTTATAATGTTTGTTAATTATTATTGCATCGCTGACATTATTATTAAATTTAAAAATTAATTTAAATATAATATGTACAATTAAATTAAATTTTTTTGATAAAATTAGGACCTGCAATAATAGTTTTCATCTTTTATAATAATTCAAATAAACATTGCTCTAAATTTATATAGGTAACGTAATTAAATTTTTGGGTTATTTGAATAAAATAATCCATTAAAATCTAAATGAGAATTGTATTTATTTTCTTATTTATGTATTTTCACTTCTTTTCTTTAACATTTGTTTTTTCATTTTGGGTTTCGTTGAAAGCACATCTCCGGGTTTGATTCATCCTGTTCTTTATTTTACTTTCAATTTTTATTTTTATTTTTATAAAAACCATCAAAATTACTAGAACCGTTAGAATTCTCCAAATACAAACCCTAACCCTAGCCTTATTTAAACTTGAAACCACCGTTAAAATCCAAGTGGAGGCTAATGATTTCAAGTTTACAAGATGTAGCAGTAGTTCATCGGGTCGGGTTTTTAATCGATTCCCCAATCTGACCGATTTAGACCTCGTTAGTTCTTGTATTCGGATGCTGAAACACTTTTGACATATTAGTGACTCACACAACCAATTATGAATGGGTTGTGTAATAAAGTTGAGCCTAGTTCAAATATTGTTAAATTCGAGTTTAAAATTTAGAGTTTGATATTTGGTTCAAACTTAACCGAACATCTATTTTTGAGCTCGATCTCGACTTGAGATATAATCGAGTTATTCGAGCTCGAGTTTAATTAAGTTTGTTTATCAATTTTTATACTAAAGTTAGAACTCGTGCTCGACTCAATAATTAAGCTTGAGGTTAACAAAATATTAAGGGTAGTAACGTAGTTTAATAATATAAAAAATATGAAAAGCTCAATAAGACTTATGAGTCGTTCGAGTCAAGTATTACTAAGCTCGAATTCAGCTCGACCGATAGCTCAAACTCGAGCTCGCTCTATAGTTACCGAATCGAATTTGAATTTTTTTCGAGTCAAGTTCGAGTAGCTGAAGGGAGAGAGAGTTGAAGATGAAAATAAAGGAATTGGAAAAGAAGAAGATGAAGATGAAGAGAGAAAATATAATATGGAATAATAATCTAATTTTTATTTAAGATTTAATTTTTTTATATAATCAAAATGACACGTATCAACTAGTGTTTGACTCTATATTTTTTTTATAGAGGGTAACAGTTGTGGCTCATAATGGTTACAAAATTATAGTTTATGCACCTAATTCGACAAAAAAAAAGTTTAGATACCTAACTCAAAAAAACAATATAGTTTAAGGACACATCAACGCAATTTCAAGCAATATATCAACGTGAAGTGCTAGATAATTTCTTTCTTTTTCTTGCTTGTCGATGTATAACCAGGTATCATGCAATAGAAAATTCCTGGAGGTATTGGCTTGGGCCTAGAAACGGAAGATTAAGTAACCCGTGAATCCAACAAGTTGGTTTATAATAATTCATGAAGGAAATTCTCATATTTCTGCAAGCCAATTAGATGCGAAATCTAAAAATTAACTTTTTTTCGTAGTTGCACAAGAGGTTTTGTTTTTTGTTAGAAGTCATTTTTTTTAAGGAATTGCTTAGTCGTCTAGTAATAAGTAAGAGTAGTCGATAGTATTAGATATAGATTAAAAAAAAAAGAGAGCAAGGAATAAAAAAGATTTCTACGAATCAATATTTGTGAGGCGACCTTTCTTGTATTCTTGTATTAGATCCAAAGGTTTTTTCTTGACCTAACTACAAAGATGATGGATCGATTTCTTTTTCTTTTCTATCATTGTCCTGCCGCTCTATTTTTGTGAATACCATTTATAATGATTGATGAAGCAAAAAATTTCACTTGAACTTATTATTTCAATTGGTATTTTTGCTTATCCCCCTCTCGTTTAAAAATTGAAACTTAGATAAGTGCTTTTATAAACATATGTATAAAAAAGAACATATTTCATTTAGCTCCTTCATGCCTACCATAACTAGTTATTTCGGTTTTTTACTAGCGGTTTTAACTATAACCTCAGCTTTTTTATTGGCCTGAGTAAGATACGACTTATTTAAAAATTAATTCAATGAACGAACAATTCATAAAAATAAAGCTTTTTGTCCTATTCCATATATTCTATAGCTCCTTACCGTGTTAATTATCAATTATTAGGTATTGATATTCATGGGCAATAGAAATTAATATTTAGGGATAGATATTACCTTTCTTGTTCTCCTTTCAAAAAAATTGAAATGATTGAAGTATCGATTTTAGATAGAATTCTAGGGGTGTGCATTTTTCAAATGTAACAAAATTAACTAGTCGAGCTGAATTAATTCGGTTAATTGGTCGGCTACCAAATCTAATTTGATCGGTAGTCAGTTAAAGGTTTTTTGAAATTTTTGTCATTAGTTAATACAATTCAAAATTAGGTAATTAATCGATTAATAAAAATTAATAAAATATTATAGGTCCAATATATTAGATAGGTCCAATACAGTCCAAAATATAAAATTTAATGGATTTATATATATTCTTATAATGAGCTTAAAAAGTATTATGAAAATTAAAATTATTTGAAAAATAAATGAAACTAAATAAACAAAAGTAAAATTAAAAATAAAAGAAGAAACATGTCAAACCCTAATTAATTTGAAATCATTCACGTCCGTTAATAGACTTCTAAAAAATTTGGTTCAGTTAATGGTTAAGAGTTTTAAAATTTTGGTTAATTCTGTTAATGATAATTTAATTCGGGTATTAATTAAAATGACCGTTTGAACATCCTAATCATTTTAGTTCAAGTAATACAAATTATTTGATTGAATCATTTTGAATTCAAATAAATTAAGATTTGGAGTGTTAATATAATGAAATCAAGTTAGGGTCAAATTTTTTTCAAAATTGACCCAGCTTACCACTGATTAATTAAACAACTTTTAATTTCTTTTGGGACAAAATGAGAAAATTATCCAAAATATTGATATATAGTTGGTTTAGGGTTAATTTAATTAGGATTGGAAGAATTCATATTTAAAGAAATTAAATTACTTTAAGTTTGGATTATTTTCAAATATTTGTTTAGGTATTTTGAGTTGGGACAAAACTATATTTAATCTTGAATTTTATATTTTTTTTCAATTTGGTTTCTATTTTATTGGGTTCACATTAGTCTATAAACTTAACCTTTCTCAATTTGGTCTATGAACTTGAACTCCATTCCGGATTGATGATGTGACGCTCTAGGATTGTTCCATGTAATCATCTAAAAATTACAAAATTTTATATAAAATAAAATAAAAACAAAAATTTTAAAAAAATTCTAAAAAAAAAACATATTGGTGATGGTGTAGGACAATCTAAGTGTGCCACAACATTATACATTAACAAAATCTAAGTTCAAGGATCAAATTGGAAAAAGCTGCCAAGTTTCAAAACTATTATAGATGAAAAAGGTTTAAGGACTAAATGTTACTACATCTCTTTTGAGTTCGAACCAATTCATGTCCAAATTGAATGGTTCAAACTATTAACTTTTTATAATTAAGTCAAGTTAGATTGAGTTTAGAATTAAATTAATTGGATTAAATCTTTGAATCTGAGTTAGAATCAATTGATTGCTTAGCACTTCTTTATTAACAAAATTTAGTTCAAATTTTGGTCAAACAATTTTTTTTGGGGGGGGGACAAAACAGAAAATTATCCAAAATATTGATACATAGTTTGGGCCCTGACCCTAAACCCAAACTCCCATTTACAAACTATTGTTCTTTGCAAGTTTCAATTATAGGCTTCAAAACTATAACAATCTTGGGCCTAATGACAAAAAAAGAAAAGCCTTCAGTATAATTTTATGGTCCAACTAAAGACAAAATAATGCTACATTATTTTTTCCACTTATTATAATAATATTAAATTGGGTTAATATGTATCGAGGTATTTGAATTTAGCAATTTTCATCTACTTTGTATTTAAATTTTTTTAGACCTAACTGGTATCTAATTTTAAAAATTGTAAGTTAAATTTGATATTTTTTTAGCTACCTGATTAACACCGTTAAAATATATTGATGTGACACTGACAACCAATAACATAGTGATACCTGACATGTGGAAAAAAGTAAAATATGTATTTAAAATTATAAAAAAATTATAGTTTTTACACATACGGAATTAGAGGTGCTCATGGGCCGGGCCGGGCCCATAAAAAATTTCGGCCCGGCCCGAAATATGGGTCTGAAATTTTGCCCAGGCCCGGCCCAAGAAAAAATCATAAGCCTGGGCCCGGCCCGGCCCATTTTTTTAATAAATACCAAAAAATCTATTTTAAAAATTTAAAAAATATTTTAAAAATATTTTAAAATTAAAAAATAAAAAAAATCTTTTAAAAATCTTTTAAATTTAAAAAAATTTAAAAAATAAATATATTTATTATATCGGGCCGGGCTGGGCCCGGGCCAAAAAAGTGGTGCCCGAGGCCCGGCCCGTTTTCTAAACGGGCCTCGTTTTTTTGCCCAAGCCCATATTTCAGGCCTATATTTTTACTCAAACCCTCTCATATTTCGGGCGGGCCGAGCCGGGCCGCCCGGCCCATGAGCACCTCTATACGGAATGTACATGGACTAAAATTTGTCCAGATCCATTTAAATCTGGACAACTATTTGTCTTTATTCATTTTAGGCATACTTTTTAGTATTTTAATATATTTTAAATTTTCTATAACATGACATATTTTTATATTATTATTTTAAATTTTAAAATATTTAAAATATAAAAATTAAAGAAGTATAAATTTATAAAAAAAATTAGAAATATTATTTGACTCTAAAATGGAACTAGATAATTAGTTGTCTATATATATTTGAACCTCCATTACCATTTATCTAGATGCATTCCAAATATGTTTTTTTAGTAATTTTATATCTTTTTAATTTTTTTTATAAATTATCATATTTGTACCTTTTATTCAATTAAAAATACATAAAAAATTTATTTTACAAAATATGATGTTTTATACTTTTTTTATATTTTTTTACACAAACTATATTGTATAAATTTGGACAAATATGATTTATAAAATTTGGTATTTTATACTTTTTTATAAAATATGAAATGAGATAATATATTACATGTAACGCCCCAAAATTTTAAGAATTTAGTTGTGAGAATTTGCAATAATTAGATTTCTGTATTTTTGGTTTGTGCTCTATTTTTGTGTTAAAGTTATGGAGTTCGAGTCGCCTCATTAAAAGTTTATTGTTTTGAAATCAACCCATAAGCACGCGTTACCCGATTAAGTTCAGTTCAGTGTGAAATTGTGTCAAGAATGAGCTTGCTGGTTTATTAGTTAAGCATCTGTCTGTATTCTGTCTGATCTTGAATTTGAATTCCATCGTATGCGTTAGGGAAATATATTTTTGTCAAATGTCAAAATCTGCCTAGAAGTTAGGAAATTAATTAACGATAGTTTCTTCTTCTTTATTTTTATTTTTTTCTTTTTGGTCGTTTTCTATCTTCTTCTTTTCTTCTTTTCGTTTTGATTATTTTGTTAATAGGAGTAGTGGGGAAATCCGGGATTAATGGAAACTCTATTATTTGTCACCGATTAGAAGGCTATTGGGTAAGTAACTGACAATGTGAGCATCTCTGCAATCTTTCTTCACCTCGTAAATTTCTTGGAACGGGGTATTTTTGTGAGTTACAAGAATCTCTTATTAACGATTGTGTACTTACCTAGCAGGCGAGGCTATTAACAACAAGGAATAGCAACAAGACAATCTTTGTGATTGTTGCTAAAGTTTCGGTAAGTTTGGGTCGGTTGAAAGTTTCGTGTTGAAACTTTCGACATAGGCACTAAGTGAGTAATCGGGAAATTCTGTCAATTAAATGGCTAAATTGTGTTACTGAATGCTTGTTTTAGGCTTCGGAGATCTTTTGAGTTGTTGTCTATTCGGAATCTTTCCAGTGCGTATCGAAAACCTTAGTTTTTGCAAGTTTTGATTGCCGAAAATAGTGGCTGTCGACGCCACACGGCCAGGCACACGGGCATGTGACTAGGCCGTGTGAGCCACACAGGCGTGTGGCAGGCCCTTTAACTCGTTGTTTATTGATTTAGAGCCACACGGGCAACGGACATGGGCATGTGTCTGGACCGTGACATGAGTGTGTACCAAGGCCATGTGAGCCACACGGGTAGGGACACGATTGTGTACCTAGGCTGTGTAACTCACTGTTTATGCTTGAAAACTACACGGCCAAGGTACACGGGCGTGTGACCCGACCGTATGGCAGATTATTGGGCCCAAAAACTGTCTTTTGAGGCCGAGAATGTTATTTAATCTTGATATTGGTTCACTCAATGTACGAATGATTGAATTTGATTATGTAAGAACTGTCTGATACATTAAGACTGATCTGTGAGCAACATAATTAAATGTGCAATGTAATACCTACTCTGTTATTGAATTGTCTTATAAATTGTATAATGACTTAGAATGAATGAACATATGACGGGTAGTTGTGTTCTGCATTGGCATGTGTTGGGATGTTGCGAAGGAGGAAGAAATTTGTTCTGAAATCGTGGTTACGCCACATTGTATATAAATCTGATTCTGGCACTTGTTGCATATTGAAATAGTAGCTAAGCTGCGTATCTGTAAAATTGTCAACGAACACTTTGAGCTGTTTAGGGTTGGTTGGGCATTGAATGTCTTAATGGTGTGTTGGGATGGTTGAAGACGGTGTGCAGTGGGCGGGGATAGAAATATTGCATTTGAATCTGGTCTGCATCGTATTTGAACTGAAGTTGCATATATATATATACATATGTAGCTCATCTGCTCTGAATCTGAACTGAAATTACTTCTACAACGAACCAAATCTCTTAATTTAGAATTTCGCTGTAAATAAATTTTAATAGAATAAATATCTTTTACGCACTGAGTTCACAACTCATACTGTTACTGTTGAATTTTAGGTGGTTCGCAGACTTGAACGGGTTGGTTCCGTGGAAGCTCGGTCGAACTGTTAGCTTTCTTAAAACTATTTTAGTAGGAGCCTCGTTAAACTATAACTGAATGACCTTAGTAGATCATATACTTAACTAATACTTGTGTTGAATTTTATGTAAATCATGGTTTGGTATTATTGTGTCTTGTGTGATATTTGATTTATCATGTAACTCTCTAAGCTCAGACTGGACGTCTAGGCTGGGTCTAGGGTGTTACATTTCATATATTTTTAATTTCATCATAATAATATAAAAATATAATATTTTATGAAAAATAAAATATATAAAATTACTCAAAAACATGTTTAGAATGAATCTGGACAAATAGTTGTTCAAGTTCAAATGTATCTTGACAAATGATTGTCTAGATTCTTTCTAGTGTCAAATAAAATTTCTAATTTTTTTTTATAATTTTAAAATTTAAAATAACAATATAGAATATATGATATGTTATAATATATATATATATATATATAAATTACTAAAAAATATGTCTAAAATGAACCTAGGAAAACAATCATTTCTCCAAGTTCATTTTTTATGAGTAAAAAATATATTTCTTTTTATAAATTTAACTTTATTTTTTTCATGTGTCAAAATTTGAGGCTACCACGTATCACCATGCTATTGGTTGTCAGTACCACATTAATGTCTTTTAATGTTATTAGTTTGGTACCTAAGAACAGTACAAAGTTGGATTCCAATTTTTAAGTTTAGGTACCAATTAGATCTAAAAAAAGTGGAGGTACCAAGTAAGTATAAGTTTAGGTACCTTCGTATTGACCCTATTAAATTTTAAAAAATTGTTTAAATTGACTTATGCCAAAACCACGATATTAGTGAAAAGAAATTATGTGAAGAACATATTTATAAAAAATTCATATAAAAAACAAATGACTCTTTGTTTGAAATGGTTAAGTTGAAGTTATAAATATCATAATATCTTAAGTTTAAATATCATCACTATAATATTTATAAAAATAATTTATATAAGAATATAAAATGATAAAAACATCCTTGTATTGTTTGTTTCTTTGTAAAGTAATCATCTTTTAGTAATTTTTTAATTGAATTAATATCGGTTGATTCGTGATGCTTGTTTGGTTATGAATTGTTTTAGGCATAATGATTTAATTTAATCCTTCATTTAATTTTTTGCATCTTTTAGTCGTTGAAATTGCATTGTTTGTTAAAATCATCCCAAAATGGATGAAAAAATTAATATCTATCAACTTTACTGACGTGGTATCTACATGTATGCCACGTTGGCAACTAATTAATTTTTTAAAAATTAAAATATTAAAAATAATTTTAATAATTTTTATTAAATTTTAAATAAATTTTAAAATTAATTAATTGCTGACATGACATTTACGTGGATTGCCACATTAGCAAAGTTGATAGATGTTAACTTTTTTATCTATTTTTGGATGATTTGACAAACAACGTAAGTTTAAAGGATAAAAGGGAAGAAAAAAAATAATGGAAGGCTAAAATAACTTTTTTTGTAAAATTGAAGGACCAAACAAATTATTATGCATTTTTATAAATGACAATTACGAGTTTAAATAATATTATAGATTATCATAGACAAGTTTTTATATATTCATAGATCTACATGGCATTTATATTGCTTAAATATTTTGAGCCATTTAGGAATGTTATTATTACTAGAAATTTTATCATATGTGTATTCGTGTGGAAATTACGTATTTAGAACACAAGCGTATGTTTAAAAATAACATATAATAAATAATGAAACGTAAGGTTTGATACTAATAATTATAACAATACATATGCATATGTACTATATTAAAATAAAAAATTGACTTGTGACACCAATACAATTAGTGACATTATCTATATACCCTTTTATTTTATTTAGTCACGAAAACAAAAAGGCCATCAAAATAATAATTAATAATAATAATTATTATTATTATTTAACAAAATTATATATTAGTCCTTTCCTACCCGAGTTAGTATCTGGTTAATTTATAACACCAACTCAGTCAAAAATTATATTTATAGTATATATACACAAATTTGGATGAGAGAAAATATTTTAGGCTTAAGAATGTAAAAAGTTCTTGAACTTTTTCAAAAAAGTAATTAAGTCTCTGTTTTTTTTTTTGCACTCAATTAGGTACTTGAACTTTCAAAATGCATCAAAAAGGCCCTCAAACTTTTTCAAAAAAAGCAATTAAGCTCCTTCTTCTTTTTTGCACTCAATTGAGTACCTGAAGTGTCAAAATTAAGTTTATAAATTGTTTATAAATGCATTAAACATGAGTTTGATTTAATCCCTAATTCTAGTGCTTTTATTTAAAAACTATATAAAAGTATGAAAAGACATAAAAACCATCAAAATAATAATAGTAGTCATTTAAAGAAAAAATATATTAATTATTTTTTAATTAAATTGATACTTAATTAACTTGTGACTAGAGGTGCTCATGGGCCAAGTCGGGCTGGATTTGGGTCAGGCTTAAGCATGATATTAATATACTTTATACTTACACAAGCTCAACTTGATTTGAAATATGGCTTAAAATTTTGTCTAAATCCGCTCATATTTGCAAAAGATGAACCTAAGCCCATTTTAGTCTCACCCATATTATTTTTATTTTTAAAAAAATATTTATATTATATTATTTTAATATTTAATAATTTAATATTTTTATTTATTTATTAAATTTTTTATATAATCATCTTAACATTATTTTAATGTTTATATTAGAATAGTATTATATATTTAGTATAAGTTTATTTTTTAATGTGTTTTAAATTACATAATATATAAAAATAACATAATATAATATAATATAAAGTATTATAAAATTAAAAACAGATTGGGCAGAGCAAGACTCGGGCCTTGAATGTTCAAGTTTGGACCAGACTCATATTTTAACTAACTCTACTTTTTTGACCAAATCCATTTTTCGAGCATAATATTTTTACTCAAACCTTCCTAAATTCCGAGAAGACTTTTGGATCTGGACGGATAACCCGATTCATAAACAAGTCTACCTGTAAAACAAATTTAATCAAGAATTTTATTAATAATATAAATAAATTACGTGACCCGCATTAAATTCGGAAGCACGCTTTATAGCTTTCAAAGTCTTCCAACTGCCAGCCAACCTTCCCACCCACTTCACCTTCCAATTTTTAAACCACTCTGACACAATAATATGGGGTCTTTTAAAGATGAATTTCAATTATTTTTATTTTTATAATATCCCAGAAGGTCTTTAATTTGTGCTTTATGAAAAATTAATAAGTTAGTTTAATTGGGTAAAATTGATAAATTTATTCGGATTTCTTTCGATTTTTTATTCATTATATTTTGTATTGATTTGATTCTACATTATAATTACTGAAACATGTATTTATATTTGTATATGAACTCTATTTGTACTTTCGGAAAAAAACTTATAGCTACTAAATTAACAATAAAATTAGTCATCGATGTTTATATATTTACCAACAATTAGATTTACTTCTAAGTTTTTATGAGGTGAGAGCACTAAATATTATAAAATTAAAATAGAATTAGACGTAACTCGACATCAAATTTATGTTGCTCAAACTTGACTAGAAATTTTTAGCCAAGTCTTTTTAATTCTCCATTAACTTTGTAAAACTAGTTTTTGATTTTATTATCTATAATTAAAATATATTAACTTATTTAACATTTCAAATATAATCAAAATAAAATTTCAAATATCATATTAAAATACTAATATTGAGTAGATTAATAATTTTTTAATAACATTAAAAAAATTCAAATCATAATTAAAATATATGTACTATTTCTAACATACAATATAATTTTACTTGATGTAATTATTATTTAAAATAATAATGAATAAACATTAATTATTTTGATAATTCAAATATAGCACTAATAAAGATTTCCTATCATTAAAGCATTTGTACTAACAATAAAAATTGATATATTGTAAAATAAACTCATCACTACTCAATTTTTTATTTTCTTAATAGTCAATAAATTCACTATAATAATTTGTAAATAATATATAATTAATATGTAGCAAAAAAATTATAAGTATAATTATTTGTAAATGATTGTAATTGTAAAATTTTACGTGATATTTGTAAATTAAAATATAAATATTTTTAAATATATAATTATCACAATTTCTATTAAATTATAATTATTTTTAAAGGTATAATTATCGTAAATTCTATTTTACATCAACTTTTTAATTAATAATAAATTTAAATTAAATATTATAATTAATTTTAAATGTCAATTTAGTAATATGTTAAAAAAGAAAATATATTATTGTCGGCTTAGAATTTTTTCTAAACTCGTGCTTATATATATATATAGATTATAGATTATAGATCTATGCTATTAAATATTTTAATTGAATTTGATTTCATGTTGAATAATATTTATTAAATTAAAATTTGATCAAAGTTTTTAAGAAAACATATAAAAATAACAATATAGAGTTAATATTTAGTATACTAGTAGTATATATTTTTTTATTTTATAAACAACCTTAAAGAATTGTAATGTATATATATATTTTAAAATATTTAAATATTTAATATTTCATTATTATACCTCTATAGGACACTTGTCAATCTCCTGATCCTAATTGTGTAATGTAAAAACTCCATGATCAGTGTATTAATATTATTCCTTTAATTACAGGTAAACGCACCGCTCATCCAACCCAACCTAAGTGTAAGATTACATTTTGCTTCCTTTTACTAAAAAAATAAACAAATTAATCATTGCACATATTAAAAAATTATCTTATACATGACATTAATGATTACCTTATCCTAGCTTATAGAAACTAATTTTTAACTGTAAAAATGAAAGAAACTTTTCACAAAAAAAATCAATTTACTTTTTCATCTAATATATATAAACTAATTTACTCATTCCTTTTTATAAAGAGACGAAATACCGACTCCTAAATCAAGAGCGTCTCTATATGACATTTCTTTATAATTTACAACGATATTGTCGTCTAAAATATGCCAAAGACCCAAATGTCACAACGGTATTAACAACGCACTAAATAGCGTTCAACTCTCAAAGAACCAAGTCGTCAACTTTCACGGTGCAAGCCATTGCCCATGTTTCTTTTTCCTTACCAAATAGCCCATAGCTTATAATTCACAACATCCTTTGGCAAGTCAAAGCTCATTAGCAAAGATGGGGAAGAAGAGGGTTATGGTGCCGGCCAAGGACCTGGACTTGTCCACCGTCAAATACGAGCATGAAGTGATCAAAGGTATTCATTTTTCATGAATTATATGTGTTTCAATGTGTTTTTCGATGTTTGATCCCCCCCTTTTGCTTAGAATTTGATGATTTTGTGGTTTTGGGGTGCTTTGCAGCTCCTCATTTGACGGGTTTGATGCTGAAGTTGTTTGTGAGGATGGTTGAAGCTCCTGTTTTAGGCTCTTTGATCATGTCTTTTTTGAAAAAACAGAACAAAATGGTTGAGGTCCATTTTTCTTGCCCTCCTTTTGTTTGCTTTAATGTTCTTCATAGTTATTACTATGGGTATTTTCAAGAGAATTCAATGCTGATTTTCATGTTTTGGTTATTATGCAGATGTTGCAGAACACTGTGATACCAGAAGCACCCATGTTTAAACCTGAATTTCCTCCTCAAGGTTTAGTTTATTACCACTTCCTCACAATTTTTTTTTGTTTGATTTTACTTTTAGAAGAAACTTTTGTTCTTTTGATGAGGGTGAACACCATGCCTTTAATGTTAATAATCAACACTGATTGTAGATGTTAAGAGTAATTTTTTTTATAGTTTTATATTTTAACCTAACTAACCATTTGTATGATATCAAACCAGATGCAGAACCTTCTGTAGTCATTGTGGATGAAGAAAGAAAACCCGAGGATCGAGCTGAATTGGCCTTGAAGTGTCTTCCTCATTATGATCCAGCCAGTTGCTGGAGTGGGGATTCGCTTCCATCATTCCGGTACTGGAAGATTCGTGATTATGCTTATGCTTATCGATCTAAACTTGTGACACCTTCTATGGTAAGTCAACATTAAACCCCAGAGAGTTGCTTTCACTCTAAATCTATTACTAAGGAAATTTTTTACTTTTTGGTTTATAGGTTGCTGAAAAGATCATCTCGGTAATTGAGGATTGTAACTATCATAAGCCCCCAACACCATTATTGATTTCATTTGATGCTGAGGATATAAGGAAGCAGGCTGCAGCTTCAACACGAAGGTTCGAGGAAGGTATACCATTGTATTATTTGTTCATGATGCTATTTCCTCCTTTTCATCCACATATAATGGATAATAAAAAGTCCTAATACAAAAATCTCTTATAAATCAAAACAACTGAAAAAGAACTATGGGTGCGAGTCATGCAGGAAACCAATTGTCAATCTTGGATGGAATTTTCATGGCAATCAAGGATGATATAGACTGCTATCCCCATCCATCTAAGGGTAAATTAATAAGCTTACCACTCATTCTATAGAGTAACGTTTCCTAGAAAACTTTCTTCGTAGTTGCAGAGAAGATAGATTATTTTGTTTTTGATGATAGGTGCAACAACTTGGATGCATGAGGTTCGCTCCGTTGAGAAGGATGCAGTTTGTGTGTCAAGATTGCGGAGCTGTGGTGTGATTCTTGTTGGGAAGGCCAACATGCATGAATTGGGCATGGGCACAACTGGAAACAATCCAAACTATGGGTAAATTTTTGGATTAGAAGATATACAAAAGATGCATGTTTCGATATGGCTAGCATACTTGAACCATACTAATATTTTGGAACCGATCTCATTTATTTACTTAATTTATCCGTATATTGAGGTACAGAACAACCAGAAATCCTCATGCAGTGGAAAGATATACAGGTGGATCCTCCTCTGGTCCAGCAGCGATTGTAGCTTCTGGACTATGTTCTGCTGCCCTTGGAACAGATGGTGGAGGTTGTAAAAGTTATTACCTTAGTTGGAAACTTGTTTATTTCATTCACAATATACTGATGCTATATGCTTAACTGAAAAAAAGGGCAGGTTCTGTCCGTATTCCTTCTTCCCTTTGCGGTGTTGTGGGCTTGAAAACAACTTATGGACGGACGAGCATGGAAGGGTAAACTCTTGTTCTATAGGCTGTATAACAGATTACTGATTTACATTTTCTGGAAACATAACTCTTTTCCGTTTTTGTGGCAACCAAAATTCTAAGAAGCTCAAGCAAGCCTCTTTTAAGAAGTTCAGGACTCACCTTTTCTTTTTTGGCAATGCTTCATCTCTACAGGTCTATATGTGATGCTGGGACTGTGGAAATCATTGGACCAATAGCATCAACAGTGGAAGATGTCATATTAGTGTAAAAATCTGGCACTTGTGAATAGGTTTTTACAGAAACTGTAGTAGCAAGCAGTTTCTAAGCTGTTAGGCGATGCGTATTTTGCATTTTTTGGAAAACTGAGATGTAGAACTTTCCTGTAGTGGGGGAAAGCTATGTTACCCGACTCTTCTTTTGTCTTGAAGTATCCTTGTTTGACATCCTTTTCTCATACATATCCGGATATAAGTTGGAGATGTGATCCTCCAAGGACTCCAAAGTCCAAATACATGAAAAACTTGGGGAAAAAGTAGCATACTAGTGTTCGAACACATGCTCATATCTGACATTAACACTTGAGTCTGAATAACATAGTTGAAAAATGTTGGTAAAGTTTTCTTTTCTTAATATTGCTGACTCCGCTGAGACATTTTCAGGTATGCAGCAATTTTGGGTTCTTCTCCAGATAACAGAATCAGTTTGAGACCGGTATCCTCGAGAACCTTAATAGTACTTGTCCAACGTTTTGAAATATTTACCTGTGCTGAATTTCTGTTCCTTAAAGTTTCTCTAAAAACTTTTACGGACCATGTGCACCTTTTCATGTTATGGAACCATATATATCTCTTTTCAAGTATCTAGTTGAATTAAGCTACTCTTGTATGTGGAGATGCTATTGAGTCGATCCAGTGCCAGGTTTGAGCTGGCTTGTTTTGAAAACTCGAGTCTGAAAGCCTTGTTCGAGCTCAACCTAGCTTTGTTTTTCATACCCAAGCTCGGCTCATAACTTACTTGAGCTCAACTTGATAAACTTAGTAAAATTGTAAAATGTCAGACATTAGATTTTTGTCATTTACTTATATGTACATCTTAAATATATTAAACGTTAAAGGTTTGATTAGGCTCGCGAGCTTTCAAGTTCGGTATTAAATTACTTGAGCTGACTTGACTTGTTATTTGGGTAGTTGCAGTTTGAGCTAGACTTGATAAACAATGAGCCAAGCTCAAGTAGCTTCAATCATTTACATTCCTACTTTTCATCTTTCTTGAAGTACTCGTGTTTAAGCGTATCTAGATGTGTCTAAGGGGTTATGACCCTCTAAGGACCCTTCACATACATGAAAAAAGTTAGAAAAAGAATATTATATCTCTGTCTGACACATACAAACCCCCTATGTTACATCTAAGTTTAAGTCACATATGACTGCAGTTTACTTTTTGTTGTTTGCGTCTCTATTATTTAATCATCATTGTATTGTATTTTTGCAGCCTCCCCCCTGTTTTCCAGATTTGTCATCACTTGAGAATGCAAACACTTTGGGATCATTACGACTGGGGAAGTATACAGAGGTAGTTCCCTTTCCTTTTCTCTGGACAATACATAGATTGTTTTTAAAGTAAATATATTCTTTCTTTTCTAAGTAAAATACTACTAAGTACGCAGTTTCCTCCTGCAGTGGTTTAATGATGTGCATTCAACTGATATCTCGGATGTCTGTGAAGATGTTCTTAAGCTTTTGTCAAAAAGCCATGGATGCGAAGTAATTTTGTCTTAGTAGTTATTTTTGCTGTCAATTCCCATTTTCTTCAACTTTAGCATTTACAGTATTTCATGTTATATGGAACTTATGTTGTTATGTTTCAAGACAATAGAGATAGTAATACCAGAACTACATGAGATGCGCACTGCTCATGTTGTTTCAATTGGATCGGAAACACAATGCTCGTTAAATCCGGATTGTGAAGACGGGTATGCTTCTTTGCTTTAGAGTATCCAACCTAACTAAAACGGGTTATGACATTGTAGTTGTCTACCTTCGATGCTTTATCAGATGGTTGACAGATAATGGCCTCATTTATTTTGTAAATTCTGTAGGAAAGGTGTGAAATTGACGTATGATACTCGCATAAGTATGGCACTTTTTCGATCATTCACTGCATCGGATTATGTAGCTGCCCAATGTCTTAGGTAAGGCAAAATGACAATGGTATGATTTACAACTCTGCTGCTTGATCTTGCGATCTATACCCATACGTCTGAAATGGGTTGCAAGCATCTTAAAATTAAGTAAAAATTGGTATATTATCTAGAACCGATAGTTGATTATCCTCACAAGGGGAAACTTGAATGCCATTCAATGGCCTGACTTGCTTTAGCCTTGCAGACGAAGGATAATGCACCATCACATGGAGATCTTCAAGAAGGTTGATGTCATAGTGACCCCAACAACTGGGTATGTATGTATGTTTAAACCATTTTACTAAATGAAAATTTTATCAGTGGACTCATCATCATTTGCCTTGGTAATGATTTTTTAAGCCTATTCTTCAAAGAATTTAACTAAAAAGCATGCCATTCTTGGCTCAAGTAGTTAATTATAGCGTGAGGCTACAAAGAATTACCAAGGCATTAGAAAAGATTGGAAATGGTGAAAATTTAGCAGATACCATTCTTTGTAGTGCTTGAGGACTAAGTCTTGATTTAATGTTTGCTGCTTGGTATTGATTTTTTACTCCCTTGCATGGTTTACACATGAGAATTTCCTTACGAAAATATTAGCACTAAATGATTATGCTCTTTTTTGCACCACAGCATGACAGCACCAAAAATACCATCTAGTGCTTTGAAAGATGGAGAGACAGATATGCAGGTTACAGGTTTGTCATCTTCATTATACAGAAGTAACATATACATGTACTCTGCTTATTCTAGACTTTGCCATCTTTTCTGATATGTGGTTCACTCTGTTTCAGCTTATCTCATGAGGTTCATTATTGCCGGTAATCTTCTTGGTCTTCCTGCCATTACCGTCCCTGTAAGTTCTGCGTTCTTTTCTCCCTAATGATGTAATATTGAATGTAATAATTGACAATAGAGAAAAGGGTCAAAACTCTAATTTGCCACAGCGTTATCTGCAAAGAATTTGAGCATTTTACTGGCCTTGATTTGAGACGAGCCAGGAGATCTTGATGTGATTTCCATTGCTACTGTAGACAAAGGATTGATTGCAAAGGGTCCAATGTCTCAGTGACCGAGCACTGTCTAATTACTTAAGGTCCCAAAACAGATCTAAGAGTTGGACCCAATTATGCTTGCCAAGTCTAGCCATGGAAGAACTACAGTGTCTGGGGGTCCATTTCTTCTATCTTATTGAATTTTGTTCATGGCTTGACCTGGAAACATAAATCAGCTTGAGGGGTTAAGTTTTACCCTGAGGAATACTGAAACTATTGCTGTTATTAAACCATTTCTACCCTTGTATTAGTTTTCTGACAATCTATGGGTTCCTTCTTGTTATATGCTGGTTCAGGTTGGTTATGACAAACAAGGCCTTCCGATAGGCTTGCAGCTCATAGGCCGTCCGTGGGGTGAAGCGACAATTTTACATTTGGCTTCTGCAGTTGAGGTACAAACAAGTTTTATATTGCTTTTAAGCAATATATTCTCAACTCTGTATGACTGTATGAGGTGGTGCATCACTAACGTTAAAACAATTCTCATGTTTACAGGAACTTTGTGCTAAATCCAGGAAGAAACCTGCATCCTTCTATGACATTTTAAATATCAAATAAAAAGCCTTTTACAGCTCCAAGATGCATGGACTACATTTTACAGAAGACCCTCAACAACCCTCAACCGGCTCCTCAAGAATCTAGTATGATCTAATCCTGAAATGATGTTTCTTAATACATGTTTGAATAAGCTCTGTTCTCTGAACTGATGTTCCAATCGATTCTACTATAGCTTCTCCAAAAACTACCTGGTGTTGTTGTTTTCAGTTTTACCGTTCCTTGTACTCTTCCATGATTAGGAAGCTAAAGGAAAAGAAGTTCCAGAAACAAATAGCTATCCAATAAAAGATAAGCTGATATGAATGTCTACATTGAAAATGTTACAGTAAAACATATAGATAGTTGAGATTTGAGGTACCTGTAACTTCTTCAGTCTTTGCAAACCAAGGGAATTCCAACAACCGGTTCTTTACAAAGTTCTTACAATCTATTTGTATATCAATTACCATGTTGAATTTCCTCATCCACATGCCAAAATCACCATATGAATATATAGTACCATCACAAGCATGAAACATAATGCTCAGAGGACAATTTGTATCACGTCCTTTAGTCAGCCTTCTCATCGACAACATCACTTGGGAGATCCAATCCTGATGGAGTCTTTCCAGGGTAATTGGTCATCGAAGGGTCAAATCCTATCATACTAGAGAAAAAAAAAAGAACCAATAAGAACACGAACCAGCCAAATAGGAGTTTAAAACAAGCTGAACTGGCAACAGGTTTGTGTTTTACATCAGCTTACCTTCTATCAACAATGACCATGGAACGAAGCTCGCAATTTGCAAAGCTGCAAGTACAAGGTAAAAGAGTTATTTCTTGTGGAGAAAGGTAACACCACCACTTAATTCTAGTTGATGAGATTTGTACTTAAGGCTCTTTATTATTGTCATTTGACGGAAGTATTTAGACTAAGTTAACGGTGTTTGCTTATCATTCTCCTTTTAACTCGCTAAAAATCATTATGCACTTTCTTTTCGGCTGGATCAACACTCTACTCTTGTTTGAAAATACCTTACAATAAAGAAAGTTTTACTGCCTTACAATGTTTTCGAGTATAACTGGAATTAGTCAAAAACACTAGAAGCATAAAAAGTAGTTTATCTGGAATTCGTGCATCAAATGTGACTAGATGCAAAAGAAGGTTCTTTGCCTGCTCAAAAGCTAGTAGCTGTATAGCGAAAGGAGAGGCCTAAGAAGCAACTAATAAGCACGACAACATGCAGCAACAAGTATGCAGGCAGAGTATAAACCTTTTTAAATCTTTCAGAGCCATACATATGCTACAGATGTGAAGTGTATTACATAATTAAAAGTTGCATTATATGGCAGTTTTCAATCAAGCTCATCTAGAACAGCCAGGGACATCCAATTGAAAAGATTTGATGACCAGAAACCGCACGCATTGGGTGCAACAGAAGTTACCAACCTAATAGTCAGAGTTCTCTTTGGAAAACGAACCCTATAGTCACAGGATTGACCAGCTAAAGTAGAAGGCACCTAGCATACTTACTGTTTGCAGATCTCTTTCTTCACCAATGGATGACAATCATTTCCAAGTGCACTTAATGTATGAAACAAGAACCCACTATGGGTAACAATGGCTATCTCCTTCTCTTTCCGTGTCCACAACCTGTGAAGTGAATATAAAGAAGCCTGAGAATCGGTACTATGTCTTGAGTCAAATTAAACATCTACATGCTCTCATTGTAGCTTTCCATTTGTCTCCTCAAAGGACATGTCAAAAGATATCAAGAACTTTAAAGAGCTATCTTTATTAAAAGTTGTAAATTTCACAAAAAGAGTAAATCAAATAAAACAACAGAAAATGGGATCAATTAGAAAGATTTCCTTGATGCAGGAGTTTTGAAATTGATTTTTGATGACAGTACTCGAAAAAGCCATATCAGAAATTTAGGTTGCAAGAAATTGTGTTATAATGCGGCAGCTATATTGTTTATTCAAGTTTACCTTACCTTCCGGCATAGGATCAATTCTGGTTATGCTACTCAGAAATCTAAGATGATTTCAAATAGAGCCAAAGATGTAGTTTCTATGTACTATCCGGTTAGGGTCTTCTTACACTCATGTGTGATGATCTAAACATTAAAGGAGCAAAATGGTAAATGAAGAGCGAAATAAGGTATTCACCAGTTCAGGAACTTCTGCCCCCTGGCTGCAACTTCCTCTTTTGTCTCCCTAACATCAGCCTTCCACCATGTATCCTCGTCACTTTCTATCTAAATAGCAGTTCAAAAGACATTCAACAACACCTTTGAAATGACAAAGCATCTAACACATTTGGTTCAGATAACAAAATTTGAAACAATAACCCGTTTCAGGGGCATCCTAGAGATCGAAATCACTTGCCAGTGAGAAATCAACCGCAGGAAAAAGGAATTGATAGTCACTGATATTTCTCCTCTTATCGCAAGGATGGACTCCCTGCAAAAGGTAAAAAGGAAAAAATTAAGAGAAGAGACTAAGCCTGAATATATTGCAGAAATGAAACCAATTTTAAAAGACCAATGCCTAAAGATATAAAATAAAAAATGAACCCTGGAACCGATTTGCACTAAGTGATATCACAAATCTGAACTTGAGCTATCAAACACCCAGTACAACGTGAGAACCCTTGACCGTAAAAAAAAAAAAAAGATAAGAACAATGTACTTATAGATGCTAACAACCTTGCCTAGGTTATCTGGAAGCAGAATGAGTGTCAAATATGGGGTATGTCCGTATCTATCTGACATGGGTATGCTAATTTATTTCTCCTATGCTTTTCCATATATTAGGTGGATCATATGACCCCCCATATCCATATCCAAATATGTCAAACACATGTCAGTCATAGAACAATAAGAAAAACGAAGCGGCTGATTAGCATGGGTCCTCCTAGTTAACTACTACTATTCAAGCAATCTTAAGGTTGTCCGTGAACAATACATTGAGAGGGAACCTTTATAGCAAAAAAGTGAAATGAGACTAACCAAATGTTCTCGACAAAGTTCTACTGCAACGATCGGTGGGCAGTTTAGACTTGAAATTGCAGCACGACCACTATTTCCTGCATTTGCCACCATAAGTGGCACTACATCCATCCTATCCGTATAACCATCACCACCAAATACCCCAACAGCTGTTTGCAATGTCCTAGAACATAAAGCGACCATTGTCAATTAATACATGTCTGATGATTTAATCATGTTTTTTATAAACCAAATTTAACTTCAAATAACATCAATGTTAAATTATGATTCTACACAATAAAATATCTTCACCAAATTAATATGGAGCTTTACTAAACTAAGCTTTTACCGATTCAAAGCAGACTAACATCTTTTACAAACCAAAAGGAAACAGCTTTGATGAAGATCAGATGACTTGGAATAAATAAATAAACTAGTCATAAGAACTAATAGTGATAATCCCAGCTTTGTCGAAAAGGTTTATTATTGAATTTGGAATCGAATTTTGTGTCCACGCTTACACAGATTAACACTAAGGTAGCTTTTGGTGTTTTCGCATATTATGATTCCAATGGAATGTGATTGCCGGAAAAGTTACTTTGCAACGTTTGGTATACATTGAAAGGTATTGATTAAAATCCAAGAAAGTTATATTGTCACGTTTGGTTTAATAAGTAGTTTCCTAAAATGTAATGTTAATTTGCGAATTTAGCCTTATTAAATAAAATATAATATTCATGTATTTAATTTTTATAATAAACTTTATACTTAACAAATATTTGGATTAAATATTTAATAAAATTTTTTAATTGATATTTTTAATTTTTTTAGTTTATAATGTAAATTGTTTCAAATTTGTCCTACATATATTTTCTAAATATAATAATGCACATATAAAATCATGTATATATACAACTTATTTTGGAATAAATTAAAAAAAATATTTATATATAACACTTGCGAAGAATCCGTTGAAGTAATAGAGAAAATCAAGTAGTAGGACACAGGAAGAAGACAAAAACTTCTCTTTCTTTTTTCTTTTTTACATTTATTAATAGACTAATACCCTAAACCAATATAAAATAGGGTTAATTTTCTCTTAATATCTTTTTTACTTTCCAATCTACATGGGAAAGTAACTTTCTCACATTTTATCATGGAAATAACATTGCCATGTTTATGGGAAAGTGACTCTGAAGGAAAAGTTAGATTTTAAGGAAAGTAAATAAAATTTGACATACCAAACATTGGAAAGTGTTTCCAACCGATTAAATTTCCAGGGAAGTGACTACTTTCCATCATACCAAAGGCTACCTAAATCTTAATATGAAACTCAGTGGTTCCATTAGCATTACTCCTGTCACATTCTGCTTCAATTAACAAAAGTTCCCTTAAAGCAATATTCTAATAAGGAAATGTTCCACAAAACTATTGAGCATCAATTATCAATCATAAATGGACTGATCCAGAAAGTTAAAATTTCATAGGCAACATGATTTAATTCTCCAAAGAGGAGAATGCGGTTATTAGATCCCTAGGCTTCCCACTCTTTAGCTAACATAGATTGAAGAATTCGGCAAATTAGAAACCTGCACGATTCATATAGGCCCGAACTCCATGCATACGATGGCATAAGAAGACATATATCAAGGAATGATTCTTAAAAGGAGTACGAAATCCTGGCACCATTACCTTAGCAAAGGGGATGTAATCACTAAATCAATCCTCTTAGCAAGGCCACATTCATGGACATGCTTACGCAAATTATCCACCTGCAGAATTACAGAAAATGAGGCTTCGTATAATATTCCTCTCATAAGTATGCTTTGAATTACAAATAAGAACATGACTTGAATGAAAATAGATTCAAAATGCGCCCAGGGGCATATATTACAACACAATGACTGCTACTCACCTGTTGCCAGCCAAGAGGGGTAATGTGTGCATCAAAATATTCTGGAGACATGTATGCTTTATAGTTCTTATCTCCATCTACATTGTGGATCCCCTGAGCATGCCTCACCTGGATGTATTGTTTCATAAGACCACATTACCTTGTTTTGCGAGCAAAAGCCAAGAAAGAAGGCAATCTTGAATATCCTTCAAACCAAATATATAGCAGCTTCAAATCTGCAGTGGATGTACTGCATTAAAAGGAAAAATAAATTCAATACCAACCAAGTGAAGAGTTTTGCAACGGTGCAAAGGGAACAAGCTCGGGCCAGCACTGGTATCCATATCTGCAACCAATAATGTAAGCTATAAATTGAATGTATGACGGCAAAAGAGTGTATAAGGAAATCAAATGCCTTAAAGAAGTTCAATTAGAACAAGGATTTCAGAAATGCATACGGTCAATAGTATAATTACGTCATCAGATCAAAATATTCGTGTACAATAGCAAAAATACATGCAAGTTCAAAAGCAAAGCTAACTCAAGAATGATGCATGGCATAAGGCAGTAACCAATGTAATCAAAGACAACAGAAATCAACAAGGATTCCAAAACTGCATATAATCAAAGTATAATTATGTCAACAGATCAATACATTCAGTTACAAATAGCAAAAATAAAATGCAAGTTTAAAAGCAGAACTAGCTCAACAATGATATATGGTGTATGGCAGAAACCTATGTAATGCACCATGGAAACAGGAACTAACATGGCGACTACTGATATATTAGGGGAGCTCAACTGAATCTGTAATTAACATTTTACAATAACCAAGTTTGAAAACACCAAGTCAAATCTAGCTTTTAGGTGTCGTATTGACACCTTAATATGTATTTATAATTATATTTTGTCAAAAAACCTCCAATTTCTAAGATTTGCCTAATTCATGAATATCATAAAAAGAGATCCAAAGTACTTAAAAAAACTTGAGATCCCATCTTCTAATAAGTTCAGTGACAACTAGATAATTCAAAAAGCAAATGAATTTGCCCAACTAACCCAGAGGCTAAAAAGCACTAAAAGTAATTCAAGCTGGTGTCTTTCAGAGAAAAACCACAGATTTCCAACAACCCCACTTTTTTTTCGTCAAAAAGTCACCAAATCTGCACCTTCAGGCAAAACCCATAGAACAAATTTTAAAAAAGAAAAACACACTGAATCAAACAAGAAACATAATAAGATAAAACCAAAACGAAACCCATAAAAATTAAGACTTTTGGATGCTAATCTAAATAAATTAAAAACTGAAAAAGGAAAAAAAGAAGTATGGACCAAGCTAGAAAACATAAAAAAGGTGGTAAGTTGATAGGTCTTGAGGGATCTAAGAAGTAACCAGATGGGTGTAGCGAGAGAAATTGAAGATGTTGACTGACTCTGACTGGGATCTTACTGCAAACAATAATAGAGGAAAGGGATGATGAAGAAGACACAATAGTTGGAGAATTGGGTCGATGACGTGGAAAACAATGACTGCAGTTTACTCCGATAGACATGGTGCTGTCTTGTACTGCTTCCTATACACCATTTTAATTTAAGAATAAAATAATATGTACCTAAGATTAAAAATGAGATTAATGATTATAATGGGTGAGATTTAAGGGCAATTTACCAAAAAAAGCCTTTTTTTTCAAAAATTATTGAAATGGACCCATTTTTTAATTATTTACCGGAATGGTCCTTTTTCCGGGAAATCGCGTCCACATCAGCGCGATGTCAGGGTACGCGTAAGGAAATCGTGTCCATGTCAGCGCGAGATGCTGACGTGGACGCGATTTCGGCCCGTGCGTGAACAGTACCCAACGGTCAAAAAATAAAATACCGGGCCCATTTCGATAAATTTTAAAAAAATAAATTTTGAATCTTTTTTTACTTGTATTTATTTTTTTAATCAATTAACTCTTCAATATTACATCAATAGCAACAAGTACAAAAAAGATTCAAAATTGTTACCAGCAAAATTTGAACCAAGGTTCTAAGGGAAAAGACAAATATCTTAACCAACTAAGCCAAATTAATTAATTAACATATTATAGAAATACTGTTATTATCTTAATTATATTACTTACGTTCTAACGATTTATCGGACCTATTCTATACACGTGTCAAATCAGAAAAAAATAATACAACAATTCTGTAAAAAAAATCCGGTGTTTACTTCAAATAAATAAGGAAAATAATGATTTGAATGTTTCAAAATTCAATTTTAAACCGAAAAAATCAAAATTTAGGGGCAAAAAAGGATCTTTTTCGACGAAAACTGCGGCAAACCGCCTTCGGCTATTTTTCAGCGCGTAGATCTCAAAAAGTTATTCGAAATAAAAAAAATCGTCTCAATCGGACAACCGAGCCAAAAGTTATGGCCTTTCAAAGTTTTCCAAGCTAAAAAACATAAATTGTTCATCCACGTCAGCAAATCGCGTCCTCGTAGGCGCGATTTGTGTCCACGTAAGCAAAGCGCGTTGACGTGGACTCGATGTTCTAACACGTCCCCTGATATCGCGCTGACGTAGACGCGATTTCGGGGAAAATGGCCCATTCCGATAAATAATAAAATACCGGGCTCATTTCGATAAATTTTAAAAAAATAAGGATTTTTTTAGTAATTTTCCCGAGATTTAATACTATAATACTTAGTGAGAATGAAAATGAAAATTATTATAGAAGATGTTAGTATAAAATTAAAATTATTTTTTATTAAACCTTTATAAAAGTAAGTAATAATTGAAAACTACTATAATTACATTTATATCAAATAATGACTTTATTAATAACTGGCTAAAAAATAATAAAAATGTTAGAAATATATTATTGACACATTATTTTAAATAAAACAATTACATAAATCTATTTTAGAAAAAAAGTATTATTTATAATTAAGAAAACACAAATAATATAATTATAAATGAAATTACAATATAAAAAAAGAAATCGTTTTTTTTTATTCTGCCTACTTTTATAGCACGTTTTCCGTTTGTTTTTATAGCCCATATTTTCTTTGTTTTTTTCTTGTTCTTGTAATTTTTTTGGATTTTCTTCCATTATCTCATATATTTCTACAGGTTTTCATTTAGTTCTATAATGGAGAACAAGATTGCTGATGGGGAGGAGGAAGCATGGCAGATCACGTTGGAGGGAAATGAAGCGGTTTCAGACACTGAGTTTTGTCTAGTAGGTAATTTCTTAACTATAAGTTTTATACATTTTCAATCCATAGGCAACACTATGGTGAATCTATGGTATCTCATGGGGGTGTGGCGATTACTAACATTGGTGAGAAAATATTTCAATTTTGATTTTTCTATGAGGTGGATGTTCATAGAGTGGTGGATGGTGACTCTTCGACATTTGACAATCACCTTCTTGGGTGTCATAGGTTGTCTAATGGTGAGGATATCTCTTTTTGTTGATTTCTAAGTTCAAATTTATGATCTTCCAAATGGCCCTTATGTTTGTAACGATGGTTAAGCAATTTGATAATTTCATTGGCTTTTATATTGATTATGATGCAAAGTCGATAACATGAGGCTATAGAAGTTGTATAAGGATTTGAGCCAAGGTGGATGTTCACTTTCTATTGAAACGAAAGAAGCAAATAGTCATTCCTTATAAGGGTCAAATTTTCGTTCAATTCTAGTATGAGCGATTATCATTATTTTGTTTTTTTATAGTGAAAGACTTGGTCACGGTGAGAATTTTTATTTGATTCGAATTTTTCAGGGAAAGAAAGATTTGGTGATGGAATGAGACCTTTCAATCAAAATTGCACCAATGAGGGCTAGTCAAGTCTCCTATATTTGGTTGAGAGATGAGGGTGATTCAAACCTCCCTAATTTTAGGGACGATGACAAGGGAAAGGAGAATTAACAATAATCTTCTTGTGTGTCATAGGTTGCCTAATGGTGAGGATCCTTCATAGGTTCCTCTATCTTTTTATTGATTTCTAAGTTCAAATTCATGATCTTCCATATGGCCTTATCTTTGTAATGATGGCTAAGCAATTCAGTAGTTTCATTGACTTTTATATTGATTATGATGCTAAGTCGATAACATGAGGCTATAGAAGTTGTACAAGGATTTGAGTTAAGGTGGATGTTTACTCTCTATTGAAACGAAAGAAGCAAATAGTCATTCCTTATAAGGGTTAAATTTACGTTCGATTCTAGCATGAGTGATTATCATTATTTTGTTTTCTTAATGAAAGACTTGGTCATGGTGAGAATTTTATCTAATTCGGATTTTTCAAGGAAAGAAAGATTTGGTGATGGAATGGGACCTTTCAATTAAAGTTGCACTAATGAGGACTAGTCGAGTTTCCTATATTTGGTTGAGAGACGAGGGTGATTTAATAATTGTTGATGATATGAGGTTAGATATGGAAGAAAGCTAGATTGAATTGGTGGATGGAAAGAAAAGACCAAGAGTTGATTCGATTGTTTTCAGTGTTTTCAAACAAAAGTCTTGAGACATAAGTTGCAGTCACATTTTTTTAGCCCCAAATTAATGTTTCCAATAGTTTTATTTCACCCTTAACGGTCATAAATGCCCATAAACTTATTTTTAGTTTAAATACTTTTCAAGAACACTTCAAAATATACGAGAACAATATCCAAACTTAAAGATCAAAAGAAAAATCTTCAAATCTTTTTTTTTTCATTTCTCTTGTAAATTTTTTTTGAAGAGATTAGTGTCAATTTTTTATCGTTCACATATCTTTGCATTTAGAACTTAAATTAGTAAACATCCACCTTCCTAGAGGTTGTTGTTGTTCATTTTCCATTTCGCTAGTTATAAATTGTGAGAGTTTTAATTAAGTCATAAAAGCTAAGAAAGGTTCAGTTTAGCCAATGAAAAAGGGGAAAAAGTTCTATATAGCTTTAAGAAGAAGAAGAAAAAAACTAGTCTTGTAAAGATTATACCTTCTCCTTGAAATGTATCAATTCTAGTTTTGAATTCAGAAATCTTTAGTGATAAAAAGTTAAAGTAGTGGAGGTAGGTAATTAGGGTCAAACTACTATAAATTCATTGTGTCAAGCTATTCTCCATTGATATTATCATTTAGAATAGTTTGTAAGAAATTTTCAAAATACCAATTCATCCCCACTTGATATTTTCAGGCCTAACGTATATAATGATACTAAAAAGATATATATAATTACTAAATATTAACTAAAATAATAATATGGGCCAACCTAAACAAAATTAGGTTAATCATTTATAGATATGAGTGAGTCCAACCAAAATTTGAGGCGTATATTTGAATCGGGCTTGGATATATAGTATTGACATGACGCAAGAATCGGGTTCGAGAATACCTCATGTAATATTTTGGCATGATAAAGAGAGCAAAGACTAAACCTAGAACTCAAGCATAGTACAAGACACATAGCAGAACTTGAATTAATGAATTTAATTGCTACCATTTTGGTTAAGGTTAAATTTTTCTTAATTCGAAAAGTATAAGAGCTAAAATTAATCAAAATAAAGTATAAGAACTAAACCCATAATTTATGGATACTATAAGAGCTAATAACATAGTTTGACCTAAAATAAAATATCCCTCTATTTATATTTTTTGGGGAATAATAACATAATTATTATAAAACTAAGAAAATTATAGTAAAAACAAGAGAGAAGAGTAGACACAAAAGTGAATGATAATTCTACTTTTACTTGGAATACTATAAGTTTATACATACTCTCTATTTATAGGGTCTCAATTCCATGCGTTTCAAAACATAAATAAGAGAACTTAGGCACCGTATAAATTCTTTAGGGGTTACAAGAGAATAATTATTTTTGAGTGTTATGAAAATTGTATGAACATTCATTTATCAACTTCCCCTTACATGCCCATCAACGAAAATGTGTCTCGTTAAAATTTGTTAAAAAAATCTTGAATCTAAAACTAATAGATAAGCTTTATTTTTATTTTTTTAAAAGAAAATGAGGTATTCAAATAATCATATTTGATTTTTTATCCTAAACAATCCAAATAACATAAAATATTTTTGTTTTACCAAATAATTTTAATATAAATTCGACATTTATAAAATTCAGGATTAAAAATTCAATAATAAAACTTTTTAGCTTATTTAATAACACCTAATGTAACGAGTTTAACACTTACCTTTGGATCAAGATTAAAATTTCAAAAAGTAAAATGTTTATAAATTACCAAATTAGAACATAAAGATTAAATTCACAACTTTTACAGAATATAGGGGCTAATAACAAAATTTAACCTTATTAATATTTACTAAATAGATGCAAAGTTGAAAGAAAGTAAAAAAGATACCATACAAATTCACACACTTTATTAAGTGGAATTACATTCCAATAATAGTAGAATATTTATGAAGGAACTAATTAACATATGGAGAAGAGGAGGGTTAAGAAGGAATATTGTAACCAGATAGAGCAGAATATTTATCCTCCAGCTCCTTAGCAAGTTGAGAAGATGATTGGGGAGTTTTGTCAACAAAAGGTTTCCAGGCAGCAATTCTAGAATATTTATCCTCCAGCTCCTTAGCAAGTTGAGAAGATGATTGGGGAGTTTTGTCAACAAAAGGTTTCCAGGCAGCAATTCTAGAATATTTATCCTCCACCTCCTTAGCAAGTTGATCAGAAGACAACTTAGTACTTTTGTCCACCAACACAGAAACACTAGAATATATATCCTCCAGCTGCTTACCAACTTGAGAAGATGACTCCTCAGCTGCAGGATGTCCTATATTAGAAACAAGAGAATATTTATCCTCCACCTTTCTAACAAGTTGAGCATCCCCTTGTTTTTCCTTCAAATCCTTCACACCATGTATCCCACTGCCACACTGTATAAGAGTTTTAATTACTTTAAATGCACAGCTTTCACTAAAACACAGTACTATATATAATATAAAATGGTAAGCAAAGAAACTGCCGATTATACCATCAAAAGTAGAAGCTGAAACCAAAGAGCCATAGTGTATGGAAGACCCATCTTCTTCCTTGCTTGCTTTCTTCTTCTTCTTTTCTTTTTTTAGAACTATTTATTAAAACTATTTTAAACATATTTTCAGCTTTGAAGAAGGCTACGATTCCCTTTTATAGGCAAGGGAAAAACCTTTGTTGTGGCATAATTGATAATTTTAAAATTCTATGTCAGATAAACATATTTATATGTATTTGTTATTGAGGTACATTTGTATGTATATAATACAAATATGAAAATATTTTTGTAAGAAAATACAAATAAACCTAAAATGGTATATCTAAAATGATACATCCATTAATGCCATTCAAGTTATCTTAATTAAACAAACTTAAATTTAATTATTAATTTTGGAATAGACTTAAAATATATATATTTTTTCATTTAACAAAGGAGAAAAATAATTAATTTAAGTTATTTAAATTTAACAATAACTAATCGATTGGGTTTTAGTTTGATTGGTATCGATATTATTATCAGCATAGGAGGTTGTAGATTTGAGTGTGTTGAAATGCATTATGTTCCTATTTCCATTTTTGATATTTTTTTAAAAAACTGAACTTATTTGATAATCAATAAAAAAGATATACACCTTACTTTATTATAATTTTTAATCTGCTATAAAAAGGAAAAGGTATATGAATTAAATTTAAAATATTAGTATAAATTTTAATTATTTATATAATAAATAATTTTACATTTGATACATAAATTTTTATACATATAATATAAATGGTAACATTATTTATTTCAGTTTTACTTATGATTTGGTATTATAAATACTACTAAAATATATCATATTTTTTATTTTTATTTTAGTAACTATATTTCACTACTTTATTTTTATTAATTTTGTTTGTATTAAGAGTTTGATTTTGATTGAAGGATGATAAAGATGATTTTATTATTTGTGAATTTGGATATTGCATATTCGAAAGGGTGGGTTCATGCATTGAGCATAAAAGGTTAGTGTAATGTATATTAATGGGTTTCCTTTTATGCGTGATATATCGTGATATTTGAATTCTTTTGTTTTTGGAGTAAATTACTTAACTAGTAACACTTATATTTAGCCAAGTCCAGATTCGTTGAACCTTTTTTAAATTAATTTTGGCTAAAAACTATATTTAACCAAAATCGAATGAAGCTATATTTAGCAAAGTCTAGGTTCGTTAAACCATTTTTAAACTATTTTTGGCCAACTAGTAACCCATATATTTAGCCAACCTAAAAATAGCTTAACCGACTGAAGCTATATTTAGCTAAATTTGTTGAACATTTTTCTAAACTATTTTTGTCTAAGTCAAATCCATTTAGCGGTTTTTAGCTAATAAAAATCCTATATATATATCATGATTCACTCACTTAAAACACACCTTAAAAAATTTATTCTTCTCCTCTCACTTATCCTTTTAATCTTTTTGAGATTGCTGAGTATTTTTCTATTGTAATATATTGTTGATTCCTACTATCTTTTTTAACAAAAGAATTTGTTGAATCTTGAAAAATACACTATACTGTGAAATATATTTAAAGATAGTGTCCACCACATCAAGCTATTCAACTCATATTCCTAATTCGTTAACTTAGTACAATGTTTACTAACAATAAATACATATAATTAACAAATTCAAAATTTCGACGGATAATTAATTAATTCATAGAATAATATTTAAGTTTAATGGAAAACAACTCTATCAATCGCATAATCCAATCTCCATGAATCTTCATCGTTTGATATAAATGGATACACATTCATTCATATTAATGGAAATATAAGGAAAGATATTAAAATAGTGAAAGATGGAGTAACTGTACCAATATGAATACCATCATAATAATGAGGTTATCCCTATCAATAATGAACTCAATTATTACAATATGGGTTTGTAGCTGCTTCCCATATCAAATTACCAAAGAATAAATTACATTATCTCTTTTCTTTTTCTCCTTTATAACAAATAAATAATAGATGAGTGGGGACATGTTAGTTGGATAATAAATAGAACATGTCAAAATTCATTTATTTCTAATAAATAATAGATGGGTGGAGTATTGTCACATCCCAAAAATCGGGTTAGAAAAAATTGGATTGGAGAAACCAAGAGTGGTTATGCCCTGATTTTTTTATTAAGATTATGAAAATTTTGTAAAATGAATTAATCTGGTTTAGTAGATAGGTGTTGTGCTTATATGTGTGGGGTTCTAGGTTCGAATCTTTTCCTTTAGTTTTTGTTAGTTTTTGTCCTAACCTCTATCATTGATCATCAGGCATAAATAATAAATTTACTCAACTAATGATAGAATGAGCCTACTGGTTCAGTGGTAAGGCTTTAACTTACCCTTAGGTTCTATGTTTGAGCCCTTGTGCATACAAGCAGGTATTATTTTTGTTAATTTCCTTTGTGTCACCTATTTAGTAGTGTTTGGGTCAAATTTGGATTTTAGAAATCTGTTTGGATGAGGATTGGATTTAAGGGAGGTGATTAGTGTGTTTTAGTTATATTGTTATTTTTATTTTTCTTTTAAAAATATTAGTTTTGTTTTCCAAAAACCCTCCTAAATATGCTCCTACGGCTCTCACTTTCTCAATTTATTTTTGACTTTTGCTTCATGCCCGTTTCTATTCTTTTCTATTTCCAAATATTTTCTTTGTTCTCAATTTCTTTTTCTTCTTTTGTTTGTTTAACTCTTGTGTCGGCATAGAATGAATCCCTTAGCTATTCCAATTTCAATCGGGTAAGAGAATGGTTTGTTTATTATTATTATTTGGTGATGTTAGATGTTGGGTTTTCTTTGGAGATAAGTGATTTTTATATTGAGTTCTTGAATTTAACGATATCGGTGTGCTTCTAGGAGAATATCAAGGAACAGTTGGTGTTCCTCCAGCTACTTAGGCGTCGTTAAGTTGCTATTTCGTCTGAGAGTAAGTGTTCTAGATGTTGTTAAGGTTGTTCCGTTTTGAAAATTGGGTTTAATTGATGAAGGTTGCATGATATTATTCAGTCGAGTGTGGTGAAAATCATGTTATTAATTTGTATGAGTTGTTGTTTTTAGGTTTTGGTGCTTTCAATCTTGAGCCTACATCATATCCAATTCAAGTGTGTGTTTCTAACTTGAAATCACCACGAACAATTTGGAAAATCTGGGAAAAACCTGAGAAAAATTTAAATTGTTCTACGTCACACGACCGTGTGTGATTACACGAAAAAATCAGGTAGGCCGTGTGGGACATACAGGCGTGTGAAATCACACAGGTAAGATAGGTAGTTCGTATGGGACACATGGGCTGGTCATTTGGGCCATGTGATTTCATACGCCCGTAGAGCCTATTTTTTTGAAATTTTCATTTAGGGTCATTTTAATTTTTTAATTTGTAATTAAACCCCCATGGGGTCCATTTTGCTTAAAAAAGACCTGAAATAAAGTATATGTGTTGATACGTTTGGTATGTGAGTTACATGTATAATATATGTGTTGGTAATTTTTGAGAGCATGACTATTTTTGTAAAGCATGTGTGACATTCGTATTTCGCTTTATGTTATGGTATGATATTTGATTCGACTATGTGATATGTATGTATGTTATTATGATTTTGCATGAGCATTGGGGTGGTTTTTGATGATGGAGAAAGTGCTTTCAAGCAGTATTACTACAATTTTGGCGGTTAAACCGCAATATATATTCGGTAGCTTAGTTGCACCTTTATGAGTGGCATACCACCACGACCTAGTGTGGTTGGATGGATGGACTCATGTAGTCCTATTGGTGTGATTGGTTGGACGAAGTTGGTGTGTAGCAGATGGGGTAAAATTTGATCTGATATGATATGACATTTTTTATATGATATATGTTCTAGAAATATGATATTCCAATTTCATATATGTTCCTAGTATTATGTCTTCTGATATGATATTCGTATATGTGAACATTATAAGTAAAATTCTTTGTTGGTATTTACATTTGTGTATGTTATAAGGAAATTTCATTTTGTAGGTCGAGACACACATTGGGCTTCTAGCTCACTCGTTTGTTTTATACGTTTCAGGTGAACTACAGACTTAGGAATGGACATCGTTTGTTTATTGGTTAAATATATAAGTTGGTTTGTGATTTAAATATTTTTGGACTGTAAATTTGTTTTGGGCTTTGCTCTTTGGTTTTTATGTTGTTTGCTGGATTTTGGTATTTTAACGTTAAACTGCAAAATCGCATGATTTACCAAAATAAAAATGTAACAGCCTGTTTTAGTAAAACCGGAATAGTGATTTCGTGACCACAAATCAGAGTCCTGAAGGAAAATTATTTTAATGTTATTGTATGGTCTACATTATGATAGGAATGACGTATGAAAATTTTGTTAAGAAAATTATACTGATTACATGTTTAATTAGATAGAAAAGACCAAATTGCATAAAATGCAAAAGTTGAGTTCTAGTAGCTATAAGTATCAAATAGCTATGGAATTCAAAATTTGAGGTCCTTATATGGAAAATAGACCATCAAGAGGAGTTAGTAGATAAGTATGATGATTCATCCATGGAAAATTGATTAAAAAAATGACTAAATTGGAAAGTAAAAATAATAAAAGATGATAAGTAATTACATAATAAAAATATCATCATATTATCATCTTTCCCAAATTATTTTACATGGAAACCCTAGTTCGAAGAGCTTGAAGGTAGCAAGCTTATTTGGCTCAATTAGATCTGGATAGACCAAATACGGAGATAGATCGAGGAAAAGAAAAAGTACCGAGATAGTAGATTTTGTATACACGAACATTGTCGAGGTAAGTTCGTGTAACTAAATAGTGTGCATTTATATGTTTGAATTGAATGTTATATATGTGAATTGTGTAGTTGCTATTTATATGATATTGATTACATATCCGTCAAATCTCGATAAATGTTAAGTCCCGTTTAAATAAATAAAATTCGATGGATACAGGATTTCCCGTATTAGTTGTAGTCCTACATGTGTTGCGGACAAACCACAGCTCGAAAGAGTGTTCCGTTATTAGCCTTCTCAGCTTCCTGTTATATGGTTCTTACGAGCTTCCCGTTAATAGCTATTTGGAGCATCCCGATCGGTTGTGATCTTGCATGTACTATGGACACACCGCAGCTCTTATAAGCATCCTGATATATGTCTCTTCGGAGCTTCCCGATTAAAGTCTCTTTGTGAGCTTCCTGATTAATAGCTCTTCAAAGCTTCCCGATATGGCTCGCTTGAACTTCCCGATATATAGCTATCCTGAGCTTCCCGTTAATGGCTTTTCGGAGCTACCTGTTATTGGCTCTTATGATCTTCCCGTTATACAGCTTGGATAAGCTTCCTGTTATATGACTCGAGAGAGAACTTCCCGTTTATGTGCTCGTATGAGCATTCCTGAATATGAATTGACGGATTACAGTTTTGTACACTTCTAGTGTACTACCCGTGTATCCATCGATATTTCAAATAAATTAAATGGGCAAAGTTCTGACATGGGATAATCAGAACTTGAGACGAATTATTATAGAAATGTATATGTTATATGAATATAATAATGTGGAAAACATATGTATATGAAAATTGTTACATGATGAGCTCATCCTTGTTTCTTGATTTTCACATGAAGTACATGACTAACATGTTTCTTGAGGTTATATGTGTTAAGGAAAATTGCCAAATTTCTTTGGATGAATTTTGTATGCTTACCTTAAATGCAAATGAATGGTAAGTTAATTTTCTGTTATACGAACTTACTAAGCTTAAAAGCTTACTCTATTTTATGTCATCTATTTTTATAGTACTCAGAAGCTCGTAAAGGTTGGAAGCTGGTCGGAGCCACATCACACTATCCCTCAGACTTTTCGGTATATGAAGCAAGCTAACTTTGGTTATAATGACATGTATAGGTTAAATTGGCCAAATGATAACATATAAATACTTGGTTTAAAATATCCATTGGAATGACTTGTAATGGATATATCTTGATGTATATATATGTGTGTAACCTTATCATGCTTGGTATGTATTTGATATGATTAAATGATGGAAAGCATATAAACAAATTAATGGTTATTTTGAGAGAGCATATTTGGTAAAATACGCATATAGGTTTATTTGGTTAATTTAGCAAGCTTGAATACTTGGAGATATGTGATAATATGTCATGCATAAATCTTGGTTTTGGCTTGATTCAAATGTTTTATATTAGATTGGGAATATGTTTAAGTGTTTACGTTGGTGGAAGACAAATTTGGGTGAGAAATATGACATGGAAATGACCTTATTTCGTCCACACGGGTAGAGACACGGGCGTGTGTCTCAGCCGTGCGTGATACGCGGCCTAACACATGGGCATGTGACCTAGTTGTGTGTCCCCTGTATTTTAAAAATTTCAAAACAGAATGCTCAGAATTGATCACACGGCCTGGCACATGGGCGTGTGCCTTGGTCGTGTGACCCTTGCACTTACACACAGCCTAGCACACGGGCATGTGACTTGGCCGTGTGACCCACATTAGAGAGTTACATGGGTACGAATATGACCATGTGCCCTATTTTGAATACCCACACGGCTTGACCACACGGACATGTGTCCCCTACACCTAGGAAAAATTTAAAAATTTTGTGAGAAATTCTCTGAGTACCCGATTCAGTCCTGACTTGTTTCTAATGCATATTTTGGGCCTCGAGGTCTCATATAAAAGACAATAATGATTGAATATGATTGATTTCTGATATGAATAGTAAATGATATGGAATAACTGTATTTAATCTATAAACTCTGGTAATGCTTCGTAACCCTGTTCCGGTGACGAATATGGGTTAGGGGTGTTACAAAAAAATTTGATTTTCAAAATTAAAACTCTAGAAATTTCCACTGCAAAGATTAAATAATTATTTAAGTTTTTTTAAAATAATTATTTAATTTTCAAAATTAATGCATATTTTGGGCCTCGATGTCTTATATAAAAGACAATAATGATTGAATATGATTGATTTCTGATATGAATAGTAAATGATATGGAATAACTGTATTTAATCTATAAACTCTGGTAATGCTTCGTAACCCTGTTCCGGTGACGAATATGGGTTAGGGGTGTTACAAAAATTTTGATTTTCAAAATTAAAACTCTAGAAATTTCCACTGCAAAGATTAAATAATTATTTAAGTTTTTTTTTAAATAATTATTTAATTTTCAAAATTAATGCATATTTTGGGCCTCGATGTCTCATATAAAAGACGATAATGATTGAATATGATTGATTTCTGATATGAATAGTAAATGATATGGAATAACTGTATTTAATCTATAAACTCTGGTAATGCTTCGTAACCCTGTTCAGGTGATGAATATGGGTTAGGGGTGTTACAAAAAATTTGATTTTCAAAATTAAAACTCTAGAAATTTCCACTGCAAAGATTAAATAATTATTTAAGTTTTTTTTAAAATAATTATTTAATTTTCAAAATTAATGCATATTTTGGGCCTCGATGTCTCATATAAAAGACAATAATGATTGAATATGATTGATTTCTGATATGAATAGTAAATGATATGGAATAACCGTATTTAATCTATAAACTCTGGTAATGCTTCGTAACCCTGTTCCGGTGACGAATATGGGTTAGGGGTGTTACAAAAAATTTGATTTTCAAAATTAAAACTCTAGAAATTTCCACTGCAAAGATTAAATAATTATTTAAGTTTTTTTAAAAATAATGAAATGGTTTTTAACAAATGGTTGCCTTAGTTTTGGAAATGATCTGCCATCATTAGTATTTTTAAAACACACGATTTTGAATTCAAATTCTGGGTTTTAAATAAGAGTTCCGGACTTCAATTTTTTTTTTACATTTGTGAGAGTTTTACCAAATTTTATGCTTTTGAAACACGCACTGGGTTTGATTAAAACAAAAGCTTTAAAACAAGTTGATGTAATTTCTCAATATCTGACCATAACTTCTAAGCTAAGTTTGAAGTGTTACATTTAGTGGTATCAGAGCCATGTTACAAAACTCAGACTGTGATTTTGGGGTTCCAAAATTTTCTATATGAAATTGTTTGAATTTAAAATATGAAATTCTGATAAAGTTTTGATAATTGGTTATAAAATGTGAATCTGAGCCTCCGACGCCGATCCAAGTAAGTATACTTCAGTTAATTGTACTTTAGTTACTTTTACTTTAATATTTTAGTAAAAATATTAGATATCGAGACTATAAAATAAAACAGCTCTACCTTAAGATAAATATATCGACTAAACTATAGACTTAGGATTTAAACATAAACCTAAGCTAGACTTTGGGACTTCTGAATTATAGAAAAGTAAGATGATTTTCTGTGGTATATGTGATCATGGTGCGCGAGGATGTGGCAAATGTTGTCAAATGGCTCACGTCGAGTCCTCTTCTTCGAGCAGCGTGCGCAATTTAGAAATTAGCGATACTGTAGAGACGCCCAATTCTGAGGGCGGTAGTCGAAAAACTAGAGATGACGTTGCATCCTAGGATATGTTTAGAGATTTGCAAAGGGTCGTTAGGGCCCAATCTGTGTTTGTGAGTTGAGGGTCTTTGATTGAGCGACTTTAGTCGAATGAGGCCGAGTTAGCGGAAGAGATTAATCACTTAGAGAGTGAGGAAAAAGAAAGGAATAATTATGGAATAAGAGAAGTTCTAGTCCTGTTGACTTGAATCTGTGATCTGAGAAATAGGCTATAATAGTTAAGCCTTAGTGGGATGAGACAGTTGTGAGCGTATACTAGGTTTCGATTTGTGCTTTCTGTGATAGTCACTATCCAAACAAGTGTTGGAGGAAAATGGAAACGTGTTTAGATATGGATCTGTTGAGCATCGTGTTAGGGACTATTCATGACATTTCCTTAGTCAGATGCAAGCTTCAACTCAATGAAAAAATTGGAGACTAGTTTGTGCAACTAGGGGTTGAGAGGATCGAGATGCACCTTGTAGCAAAACAAGTACATTTGCGATCCATGTCAATCGTACCCTGCATTGATTAAGTGTTTGGTTGTACTCTAGTGTTTGATTGTCACTAGAGTTTTTAAGACTTTGGGATTGTAGAATTATTAGTAAAATTAATGTAGAAAGTTTCTTAAGATAACCTGAGGTAGTGAATGGGAAGTTCGTTATGTCTGTTCAGGAGTGGAATATTGTCTAAGCCTGCATTGAAATTAGAGTTGCGCAACGATAGTGTGGTGATCAGTTTGGAACGAGAAATTTTAAATTTTGTGGTTAAGTGAGTGGGGTGACAACGGAAATTTTGAGGATAAATTCTTTTAAGGAGGGGAGAGTTGTCACATCCCAAAAGCTAAGTTGTAAGAAATTGGGTTGGTGAAACCAAAGTGGTTACGCCCTGATTTTTGAGTTAAAATTGTGAAAATTTTGTAAAGTGAATTAATTTGGTTCAATGGATAGGTGTTGTGCTTAGGTGTGTGGGGTTCTGGGTTCGAATCTTTTCCTTGATTTTTTGTTATTTTTTGTCCTAACCTCTATCCTTGATCATCAGGCATAAATATTATTTTCACTCAACTAATGACAGAATGAGCCTACTAGTTCGGTAATAAAGCTTTAGCTTACCCTTTAGTCTTGTGTTCGAGCGGGTATTCTTTTTGTTAATTTCCTTTGTATCGCATATTTAGTAGTGTTTGGGTCAAATTTGGATTTTAGAAATCTGTTTGGATGAGGATTGGATTTAATGGAGGTGATTAGTGTGTTTTAGTTATATTGTTATTTTTCTTTTTCTTTTAAAAATATTAGTTTTGTTTTCCCAAAAACCCTCCTAAATATGCTTCTACGGCTCTCACTTCCTCAATTTCTTTTTGACTTTTGCTTCATGCCCATTTCTATTCTTTTATATTTCTAAATATTTTCTTTGTTCTTTTTTTTTGTTTGGACTTTCACCTTTGTTTTTAATTGTTTATTCCTTGAATTGCTCTCTTATTGGCTTGGTGTTTTCTTCTTTTGGTTGCTTAACTCTTGTGTGGGCGTGGAGTGAATCCCTTGGGTATTCCAATTTCAATCGAGAAAGAGAATGGTCTGTTTATTATTATTTGGTGATGTTAGATGTTGGGTTTTATTTGGAGATAAGTGATTTTTATATTGATTTCTTGGCTTTAATGATATCGGTGTGCTACTAGGAGAAGATCAAGTGACGATTGGTGTTCCTCCAACGACTTAGGGATCGTTAAGTTACTGTTTCGTCTGAGAGCAAGTGTTCTCGATGTTTTTAGGGCTATTCCATTTTGGAATTTGGGTTTAATTGATGAAGGTTGCATTATATTGCTCAGTCGAGTGTGGTGAAAATCATGTTATTAATTTGTATGAGTTGTTGTTTTTAGGTTTTGGTGCTTTCAATCTTGAGCCTACATCGTATCTAAGTCAGGTGTGTGTTTCTAACTCAAAATCATCAGGAACAATTTGGAAAATATGGGAAAAGCCTGAGAAAAATTAAAATTATTCTGCATCACATGGCCGTGTGTTAGGCCGTGTGGGGGCACACGAGCATGTGCGATTACACGGGCAAATCGGTTAGGCCATATGGGGGCAGACGGGCGTGTGCTATTACATGGGCAAATCAAGTAGGTCGTGTGGGACACACGGACATGTGAAATCACATGGTGCTTGTGGGACACACGGGCCGGTCATCTAGGCCGTGTAAAACTACACAGACGTGTGACCCATTTTTTGAAATTTTCATTTAGGGTTGTTTTAATATGTAATTTGTAATTAAATCTCCTGTGGGGTCCATTTTGCTTAAAAAAAGACCCAAAATGAGGTATATGTGTTGATACGTTCGGTATGTGAGTTACATGTATAATATATGTGTCAATAATTTTTGAAAGCATGATTATTTTTGTAAAGCATGTGTGACATCCATATTCTGCTATCTATTCTGATATGATATCTGATTCGACTATGTGATAAGTGCGTAAGTTATTATAATTTTACATAAGCATTATGGTGAGTTTTGATGATGGAGGAAGTGTTTTTAGGCAATATTACTGCAATTTTGGCGGTTAAAATGCAATATATGTTCTACAGCTCAACTGTACCTTTAGGAGTGGCATACCACCAAGACTCGATGTAATTGGATGGATGGACTCATGCAGTCCTATTGTTGTGATTGGTTGGATAGAGTTGGTGTGTAGCGGATGGGGTAGGATTTGTTCTGATATAATCTGACATTTTTGATATGATTTATGTTCTGGAAATATGATATTCCGATTTCATATATGTTCCTGGTTTAGTGTCATTCTGATATGATATTTGTATATGTGAAAATTATAAGTAAAATTATGTGTTGGCGTTTACGTTTGTGTATGTTATAAGGAAATTTTATTTTGTGGGTCGAGCCACACACTGAGCCACTACAGATTTAGGACCGGACGACGTGCGGGAGCTTAGATTGTTTATCGGTTAAATATATTAGTTGGTTTGTGATTTAATTATTTTTGGACTGTAAATTTGTTTTGGGCTTTGCTCTTTAGTTTTAGTGCTATTTGTTGGATTTTGGAATTTTAATGTTAAACTGCAAAATCGTATGATTTACCAAACTAAAAATTTGGTTTTCAAAATTAAAACTCTGGAAATTTCCCCTGCAAAGATTAAGCAATCAGTTAAGTGTTTTTCTTTAAATAATTAAATGGTTTTTCACGAATGGTTGCCTTAGTTTTGGAAATTATTTGCCATTGTTAGTACTTTTAAAACATATGATTGCGAATTCAAATTTTGGGTTTTAAATAAGAGTTCCGGAATTCTTTTTTTTTTTTTACATTTGTGAGAGTTTTGTCAAATTTTATGTTTTCGAAACACACAATGAGTTTGATTAAAACAAAAGCTTTAAAACAAGTTGATGTTGTGACACCCCAAACCCGACCGAGACGGACCGACCCGAATTCGAAGCGTTACATTAGCCACCTAAGAGACTCTCCGGCTAACGACTACCCAAGATATACCCCGACCTTATAACACCTCAATCTTATCTGATTATTAGTTATTTATTATTTCAGAAGCAAACTATGAACCAATTTTAAACTTTTCCTAGGTAATTTTAACCTAAGAGCATTTTCGTCATTTTACCACCTATAGTAAAACTAACCCGATTTTAGATCTAAATGTTTACCAATCTTATATTAGTCAAAATTATGCAAGCCTAAAAATTTCAGCTTAAATTGAGCTCGTTTGCTATGTCTAATTCAAGTTTTACTATTATGGACTAAATTGTAACAAATAGAAACTATTAGTACCATACCCAAATACTAAATTGAGTGCGTTTCTAACAAATTTTATCAATTACAAGTCTAATCCTAAAATATTATCAAGTTTCCTTATCATTTAAGGCTCTAATTGGACTTATCAAGTTATATGACTAATTTGTAATTTAAATGGACTAGAGAACCAATTTAAAAGGACTAGAATTCAAACCCCCAATAGTCCACTGCAGTTTTTTTGTGCGAAAAATGCAATATTAAATCCGATTTTGAGTACTTTAATGGCCAATTATACCCGATTTAGCTACAATTAAACATCATACATATCCATACACATCCAATTGAATTTATTAACACTAATTAAGCCTCAATTAAATAGAATGAAACATTCAATTTTATGCATATCACCCACCGATTAATTCAAAAAAGTGACGTACCTTAGTCGCTAGTAAACCACTCCATGGAAGCTTCAATTAAACAATCATTAGTATAAATTTCATGCTTCACACACTGTGTTATCAATCATCGTGTTATCGAGTAACAATACACTATAAAACAATCAATAATTAAACTCAAACATGCCTCAAAATTATTATAAACCATTCAAAATAAATATCCAATGTCTAAAGTCCCTTTACAACCAAAATCAAACTAATTTCCGGGAGTACCACAATGCTCGACAACAGTCTCTAAAATGTGTAATAAAGCCTCTACCAAGCCTAAATCCCTTGGAACTCTCTTGCTTGGCTCTTCAATCCAATGAATATCTGCACGAATGTGAGGGTGTGAGCTTTAAAAAGCTTAGTGAATGTTAATAAAAACAACAAGTAAATTAACATCCAATTCATGCTTAATTCACAACCAATCATGCACCAATTGTCAGCCAAAATAATTAAACATGTCAATTTAATTTTCATAAATATTTTTAATACCGAAAATCAATTATTCATGGCTTTCAATTATCAATTGATATAGCAACAATCACACAAAAATATATATTGGCATTCATTTCTCATGGCTTAATCGGGTGATTATACATCGGATAAACGGATTTCTGAACTCCCACAAATATCAAATACATGTTGGAAAATATGGACATCACATATATAATAAAGGTAATTACGTGTTATTATTTACTATCATGATAGGTTAGCTCAAATTAAAAGTGATCTAATTTGGTTAGAATTTTATTGGGCTTTAATTATTAAATAAAGTATGGGTCAAATATGTGTTGATACTCTAGTAATTGAGTTCTAATCAAATTTTTATTAGTGATGGGCTAATTAGGAAATAGAACTAATATGCCAATGTTATAAATATTAGGGTTATGGTCCCCAAATTATACACAAGATATCTTTTCTAATATCTCATCCTTAGAAAAGAAAGAGTAAATATTCTTTGAATTTCGCTAATTTGGAAGATCAAATCCCCAAGATCGGGAAAAGCTTCAAGTCCCCAAGATCGGGAAAAGCTTTAAGGAATTCATGGATTCAGGTATAGTTTTGCATTTAGTTTTATTCTTGATGATTTGACATGATAGATCCTGGTTTATTTAGTTTTATTTTAGATTTATTTTACAAATCTAACAAGTGGCATCCGAGCCTTGTCATATCGAATCATTGGGAATTAATTAAGGTTTTTCATTTGAATGATTGATTCACGAAATTTCATAGGTTTTATATTTCAGATATATATGTTGATCTTTGAAGATTTATATTAAAGTATTTTTTTAGATCTTGATTATCTTGAATTCATATTAAAAATTTTAGGGTTTTGTTTTAAATTTTTTTTAATTTGGGTGATTTCGGTGATTGTGCGATCTGTATTTTAATTCGTCAGTCACATGAAGATTAAAGTTGGTGCTTTTGCTATATGTATTAATCATGTTTTGTTTTAATTTATGCTTCGATTTGTTGTATGTATATATGCATATATATTTACAAAACATGTGGTTATTATTATTAATATTTTTAAATCATATAAGGCATTTAAAAAAAATATAGAAATTGATTCATATATATATGTTTCGTTTATATATATAAATATTAAATATATGCATGCTTTGATTGGTTTAATGCATGTTGTTTTGGAAAATTATATAAATATATATGATTATCTTTTAATTTGATTGAAAGATGAAATTAAGGTAAATATTTTGAAATAAATAAATTCAGGTTTTGGCTTTTAATTAAGGATGTCTAATATTTTATATAAATTAGTTGAAACAAAATGCCGCCAAAGTGACCTCTTTTGTGTAGATTAGCTTATTTGAAATATTAAGATGATTATATGTTTTTGTGATTCATGTGTTTATTGGTTGACCCAAAGGTAAGTTAATATTTGGCAGAATTTCAACAACATCTGTGGTGATAAATGTGTGACAATTATAAGGTATTTTATGTGAGCAATAAGTTAGTCCAAAGATTAATTCATTGTTTGACATAATTTATTGTCAATGTTTGATTGCTACAACAAGAGTATCGCTTACTGTTAATATTACTGTCCAAAGACTTGATATTAATGTTATGTTTGGTATCTTGAGATGGGATTAGCCATTATCTTGAATTTATTATTTACTTATGAATATTGATTTAAGTTTGTTTTTATTTGTTCTATATTCAGCTAATTCATCTTCTGCTGCCACAATATCTGCTAATATAAATTTTATGCCTATGCTTAATGGAACTAATTTTAAGGAATGGAAAAGGCACTTACTTATAGTGCTTGGCTGTATGGACATAGACCTTGCACTAAGGGAAGAACAACCTGCATCTCTTACTGCGGAAAGAACCCTTGATGTCAAGAGGGATTTTGAGAGGTGGGATCATTCAAATCGCATGAGTCTAATGATCATGAAACACAACATTCTAGAAGCCTTTAGGGGCACAGAATCTGAAGAGATTACTCAAGCTAAGGGTTTCCTTGATGAAATTGAGAAACGTTTTGCTAAAAACGATAAGGTTGAAATGACATCACTTTTGACTTCTTTGATGTCTATGAAGTATAAGGGTCAAGGAAACGTAAGGGAGTACATTATGGAGATGTTCTATACTGCTTCAAGACTTAAGGCACTTAAGATCGAGCTTTCTAAGGAATTACTTATTCTTATGGTTTTGGTATCACTTCCTGCACAATTTAATCAATTTAAAATTAGTTATAACTGTCAAAAGGAGAAATGAACCCTAAATGAGCTCATTTCTCATTGTGTGCAAGAGGAAGAAAGGTTGAAGCGTGATAAGTCTGAAAGTGCTCATTTGGCCAATGCCCCTAAAGACAAGGGCAAGAAAAGAAAATATCAGAATGAAGTTGATAAGGGTCCAGCTCAAAAGAAACAACAACAAGCTACAGAGAGTTGTTTCTTTTGTAACAAGTCTAGACATGTAAAGAAAGATTGTACCAAATATCATGCTTGGCGTGCAAAGAAAGGTATAATTCTTAATTTGGTCTATTCTGAGATTAATTTAGCTTCAATACCTAGAAACACTTGGTCGATAGATTCTAGTGCTATTACTTGCATAAGTGTTTTTATGCAGGGTTGCCTAAGTTACCGAAAGCCAAGTGATGGTGAAAGACACGTCTTTGTGGGCGATGGAAAATCGGTAGAAGTGGAAGCGATTGGGCATTTTAGGTTGTTATTAGGAACTAATTTTTATTTGGATTTAAAATACACTTTTATTGTACCGTCATTTAGACGGAATTTAGTTTCTGTTTCTTCGTTGGACAAATTTGGATATTATTGTTTATTCGGAAACAATCAATTTAGTTTGTCTTTAAATTCAAATGCTATTGGAATTGGTTATTTAAATACTTATGACAACCTTTATTTGCTAGAAACAGTTGCATCCTATAATGAAACCTTTCATGTGAAATCACGTGGTATTAAACACAAATTAAATAAGGAAAATTTAGCATCATTATGGCATAGTCATTTAGGTCATATCTAAAAAGTTAGAGTTGAACGCCTTGTGTCTGATGGTATTTTAGAGTCCCTTGACTTCACAGACTTTGATGTCTGTGTCGATTGCATTAAGGGAAAACAAACCAAAACCAAGAGATTGGGTGCCAACAGATCTTCAGACATCTTAGAATTAATTCTTACAGATATTTGTGGGCCATTCCCTACGACATCTTGGAATGGTCAACAATATTTCATAACATTCATAGACGATTACTCACGTTATGGGTACCTATATCTCATTCATAAGAAATATCAGTCTTTGGACGTGTTCAAATCTTATAAAGCTGAAGTTGAGAATCAACTCAACAAAAGGATTAAAAATGTCAGATCTGATTGTGGTGGTGAGTACTACAGTAGATATGATAGCTCAAAAGAACAATGTCCAGGACCATTTGCGACATTCCTAGAGGAATGCAGTATTGTCTCATAATACACCATGCCAGGATCACCTAGTATGAATGGTGTAGCTGAAAGACGAAACAAAACTCTTAAGGATATGGTAAGGAGCTTGATTACTCATTTTACCTTACCTGAGTCCATCTGGGGAGAAACATTAAAGACAGTAGCTTACATTCTGAATAGAGTACCCAATAAAATAGTTGCAAAAACGCCTTATGAGCTTTGGACAGGTCAAAAGCCTAGTCTAAAACACTTTCACATTTGGGGATGTCTAGCTGAGGCAAGGCCTTATAGGCCACATGAAAAGAAATTGGACTCCAAAATAGTAAGCAACTACTTTATTGGTTATTCTGAGCGATCTAGGGGCTATAAATTTTATGATCCCATAATAAGGAATACTTTTGAGACGGGAACCGTAATATTTTTTGAGGATGTTGAGTTTGGGGGGGAAATAAGGTTAAAGTCATTGTTTTTGAGGATGAATTGGATTCTAACTCAATTCCTACTATCACTTTTGACGATGTTCAGGTTCTTTTACCTATAATTGATCAAGAAGTGAATCCAGAACCTCTTCAAGACAATGTTGAACAACTCCCCATTGAAAATGAGGTAATTGTTCCAGAAGAACAAACTCAACAACCTCAAGAACAAGTTCCATTAAGGAGTCCCACAAGAGAAAGGAAAAATATTATTCCAGATGATTATATTGTATTTCTCCAAGAACATAAGGATGATAATGGAATGGTGGAAGATGATCTAATCAACTTTCATCATGCCATGAAAATTTCTAATTCTCAAAAGTGGATTGATGCTATGAAAGATGAGAATAAATCTATACAAGATAATAAAGTTTGGGAACTTGTCCCACTACCTGAAGGTGCAAAACCAACTGGTTGTAAATGGATATTTAAAACCAAGAGGGATGCAAATGGTAATGTGGAGAGGTATAAGGTGCGTCTTGTAGCTAAACGATACACTCAAAAAAATGTATTGATTTTACAAAGACTTTCTCTCCAGTTTTATCGAAAGACTCCTTTAGGATAATCATGGCGCTTGTTGCTCATTGATCTTAAGTTACATCAGATGGATGTTAAGACTACGTTTCTTAATGGTGACATTGAAGAAACAATTTATATGGTGCACCCAGAAAATTTTGAGTTGGAAGACTCAAAGAATATTGTTTGCAAATTGACAAAATCCATCTATGAACTTAAATAAGCTTCTCGTCAATGGTACCACAAGTTTCATCAAATAATTATTTTGTTTGATTTTGATATGAATATTGTTGATAATTGTGTGTATCACAAATTCAATGGGAGTAAGTACATATTTTTGGTTCTATATGTTGATGACATTTTGCTTGCCGCTAATGATATAGGCTTATTGCACGAAACCAAGAGGTTTTTATCTAAGCATTTTGAGATGAAAGATCTTGGGGACACCTCCTTTGTTTTAGGAATTCAGATACATCAAGATCGATCTCGAGGTATTCTTAGATTATCACAAAAGAGCTATATCAATAAAGTGATCAGAAGGTTTGGCATGCAGAGTTGTAGACCAAGTGACACCCCTGTCGCTAAAGGAGACAAATTTAGTCTTACTTGATGCCTTAAAAGTAACCTTGAAATTCAGGAAATGCAAAAGATTTCCTATGCATCAGCTATTGGGAGTTTAATGTATGCTCAATATGTACGCATCCGTACATAGTGTACATTGTTAGGATGTTAGGCAAATATTTAGGCAACCCTGGTATAGACCATTGGATAGCAGCCAAAAGGGTTATGAGATATCTTCAGAGAACAAAAGATTACATGCTTACTTATAAGAGATCAGATCTTTTGGAGGTCGTAGGGTATTCTGATTCTGATTTCGCTGGATGCCATACATCAGGCTATATTTACTTGTTAGCTGGAGGAGCTATATCTTGGAAAAGTGTCAAACAGACACTTGTAGCTTCGTCCACTATGGCAGCAGAGTTTGTAGCATGCTATGAGGCATCAAACCATGGATATGGTTGTGAAAATTTATCATAGGGCTGCGCATTATGGAAAATGTAGAAAGACCACTCAAATTATTTTGTGACAATAAGTCAGCAGTGATGCATTCTAATAACAACAAGAGTTTATCTAAGTCAAAGCATATTGACATAAAGTTCCTTGTTGTAAAAGAAATAGTGCAAAATGATCAAATATCCATAGAGCACATTGGGACAAACTCCATGAAAGCAGATCCGCTCACAAAAGGTTTACCAACCAAGGTCTTTCATGAGCACACTGCTCACATGGGTGTTACATTGTTTGAGGATATCATGATTTAGTGGGAGTTTATATTTTATTTGTTTTATGTTTGTTTTCAGACATTTATGTATTTGGTTATTTTCTGATCGGAAATGAAGTATTTAGTTTATTCACTCTGTTTATTATTTTGATACTGACCTCATTTAAGTTTAAAGAGGATCAGTTGAGAATAGACATGTTTAGATCATATTGCATGTAATTTCCATGCTATACATCCATACTTGATCTATGTCATTTATTTGTGTTAATATACGTGATCAGGGATGGATTTAGTTACAATATATGTAACGAAAGTCGCCTTGGTTCTATGTTAGCATAATTAATGGATGAGATTGTTCGGAATATCTTTTTGATATGATAGTAAAATTTTGAGCTCATAAGGTTGTATAATGACATGTAATTATAAAGGAATTAGTATATATATGTGTGGTCCAAGTAGGAGATTGTTGGAAAATATGGAAATCACATATATAATAAAGGTAATTACATGTTATTATTTACTACCATGATAGGTTAGCCCAAATTAAAAGTGATCTAATTTGGTTAGAATTTTATTGAGCTTTAATTATTAAATAAAGTATGGGTTAAATATGTGTAGATACTCTAGTACTTGAGTTCTAATCAAATTCTAATTAATGATGGGCTAAATAGGAATTAGAACTAATATGTTAAGGTTATAAATATTAGGGTTATGGTCCCCAAATTATACACAAGATATCTTTTCTAATATGTCATCCTTAGGAAAGAAAGAGTAAATATTATTTGAATTCTTGTGTACTAATTTGGAAGATCAAATCACCAAGATCGGGAAAAGCTTCAAGGAATTCATGGATTCAGGTACGCTTCCGCATTTAGTTTTATTCTTGATTTATTTTTGATGATCTGACATGATAGATCCTGGTTTATTCAATTTTATTTTAGATTTATTTTACAAATCTAACAATACAGTCCACCGAGTTAAGCGGGCCAAAGCACGCGCTCCCTTATAGCTTCTCAAATAACCCATTAAGTGGAGACTCATGCTCAACACTCCCTTATCTACTCCAACAAATCAGTCCACCTAGAGCCATATGCTCACAAATAACATATCAACATGGTGAGTCCTCATAAATCCTATGGCATGTCAACTATATCCAATGGATCCAACATGCATGTTGCCAATATACTCAATCAAACATAGCAAATACATCAGTCATTATTATGCTCAATTTAATGTGACAAAATGATTATGTATAGCTTGTAACATAGGCATTTAACATCTAATTCAATCAAGCAATTCACACACCAATTTCCCAGATTCAATTATTCAATGTAACACCAACATATCATGATAAAAAATTTACTACCAATCTTGCAAAAATTAACTATTCAACTATAATTAATTAATTTCAATAATTAATTAAGCTTCTAAATTAACATAATTGAGGGTCAATTTACCAAATCGTCCTTAGAAACACTCATCACACAATTTTTTTCTACCATAACAAGTGATCAACTAGGCAATTTCGAGCTTCAATTCCAGTTATCCCTGTCCTTTTCAAGATTTGGAGCTTTAACAGAGACAAAGTAGGCATTACCACCTTTCCAAAGATATACTAAACACGAATTTTAAAGTTTATTTGTCAAATAAATACCCCAAAATTTCTCTTATTTTACAATTAAATCTATTTTAATTAATATTTAAATTTAACTCAATTTAACCCCTAATAAAAATTATTTTAAAATTATTTTCGATCCAAATTAATTATTTTCACTACTAATTATTTAATTACTTTAAAATTAATTTTCCAAAAATATTTTTATTTTTCTAGATTATTGTTTAATCGATTTTAAATGAAATTAACCTCCTAAATTAAATTAAAAATTACTAAAAACCCTATAAATTCCTAATTTCATACTCGGAATCCGAAAAATATATCCAAAATTTCTAGACCCGATTGAAGGATATTACAGATGTAATTCCTCAATATCTGATCATAACTTCTAGGTCAAAATTGACGTGTTACGGGTATGTTAAATGTGTGTGGGGTATAAGAGATACACTTACAATAAAATATATTTAATAATAGTATTCAACACACATCAAGCTATTCAACTCATATTTCAAATTCGTTAACTTAAAGCAATATTTGCCAACAATAAATACATATAATTAACAAATTCAGATTTCGATGGATAATTAATTAATTGAGAGAATAATATTTAAGTGTAATGCAAAAACAACTCTATCAATCACATCATGCAATTTCCATGAACCTTCACCGATTGATATACATGGATACACATTCATTCATATTGATGAAATATATAGAAAGATATTGAAAGAGTGAAAGATAGTAACTGTACCAATATGGGTTATCCCTATCAATAATAAACTCAATTATTGTAATATGGGTTTGCAGCTGCTTCCCATATCAAATTACTTAAGAATAGATTACATTATCTCTTTTCTTTTTCCCATTTATAATAAATAAATAATACATGGGTGGAGGTATGTTAGTTGGATAATAAATAGCACATGTCTAATCACCCTTTTTTTTCGTTGTCGATATTTATCTGCGATCTATTATGATAGGGAATGGGCCTGAGCTCGACTATTTTTAACTGGCATACGAGCTAATTTAACCATGTTTTTAAGAAGTATTTTTTGGATGAAGACAACTTTTTGTTTCTTTAGTCTATTTTTAGTATTTGAAAAACATTTTACGTCTTGCTTAGAAATATTTTTATTTCAAAAGCACTTTTTGTCCTCAAAAAACCTCTTAAAAGCATGGCTAAATTAGCCCTACATGTTAATACTTCTCCATTTGATGTTCTTCAAAATCACTTTTTATTTAAATAATTGAATTTCTTTTTTGGTTATCAAAATAGATTTTTCAATCTCCTCCTTTTTTAAATAATATTTTATAATATATTAAATTTACAAAATTAAATAAAAAACTTTATAAGATTAAGAAATTATAATGAAAAATACAAAATGATATTTATAAAATTAAAATAATGTTATAAATCTTCATAAAATTATGAAATTATATTAAATTGTAATAAAATAGTTGTAAAATTAAAAGAGGAGTACTTTTGTGAATATATCAAAATGGGATTGGGTGGGTTTTTCTTGAATCCAATTCTAACCTGATCTTGAAAGTTTTAATGAAAAAATCGATCCATTTCTCTCTAAAACTAGATTTTTAAAATAAAAAAAAATTCATATTTTTTGAGCCTTCGACTCTATTTGTGCCCTCATAAGGTAGCTCGTCCATGTCTTTGGATTTCTCAACGATTGTCACGTTTGCTTCCCAAGATTTAAGAAGACTATTTAGCATCTTTTTCACCAACTTCTTGTTTGGATAAGTCTTACCAAGAGTATCGAGACCATTGGCGATGTTGGTGAAGCATCAAAGATCCCCTTGATTCCCTCATCTGCATGGCCTTGAAATGCTTATAATTCAATTTAAACAAACTTATCTTGGATTTCTTGACTTACTTGTGCCATTATCAGTCATTCTTATTTTGCATTGTCACATAAAGAGTCTCTATTGTACTCATTGGGGCCAAGAGCATAAAATAAAGTATGCATGGTGTTGACATTTAGTTGAGCCACCTTCACATCCATTTCATCCCATTTATCTTTTTCTCCGGACATTATTATGTCTTATATTCTCTTCTTAGGGATTGATGACCCATTGTGATCATCCTTCATACTTCATAATCGTTGGCTTGGATGAACAACTTTATTCTTTTCCTCTAAGAAGAATAGATGGAACCATTGAAAAGTGGATATCTCATAGTTGAATGACATTCTTTCAATATTATTCCATCTTTCTCAAATTCCATCAAGCACACCTTATCTATAGTAGAAACTTCTTGGTGATTAATCATTACAACTATATAAATTGAGTTTCTCTTGGATCTTTATCTTTTGGTGGTTAAACTTTCATTAAAAAACTAGCTCTGATACTGATTATTATCCTCCAAATGTATCGAGAGGGGTGACTTGATGTTTAAAAAATGAAGTGAAGCTCAAAAAATTTGTACAACAATTTCAAAGTGGTTTGGCATCAATTGCCTACCTCTACCAATTTAGCTTTTCTCAATTAAGGATTTTATCCAATTCACTAACCGGTACCTTTCAATGACAAAGTATAGCCTTTATAATATTATCTTTTATAAGGTAAGATAGTGTTGGATAGCCAGTACGCCCCATGGCGCAACAAAAAAATTATTTAGGCGATTATCAATCATGGATCCATGTACAAGGAATGAATCGAGTTGAAACAAGGGTCGAAAATATACCTTTCGAAACTGAAAAGTGACAAATAACGTTGTTGATAGGATCCCTTTCGGAGATGTCGATTCCAAGCCGCAACTATAACGTCTCGGCTTCTACGTAATCCACCCAGTCAAAGAACGAACAACAACACTCTTTTGAACTTTTCAGAGAGTCTTTTTGAAAAACGGCTGCTAGACCTTTTATTTTTGTTTTTGTAACCCTAACATACACTAAGAGATTATATTCCTTTTATTTTCTTTGATATCAAATATCAGAAAAGAAAAAACAAGATTATTCCCTTATTATTAGAACAAATGGAAAGTCAGAAAAAGAAATTATATTCTTTACTAAAGAATATCAATTTCCATGTCTTTTATATTTTGACCGGAATTAATTATTATAATTGTTTATATTAATAATTTTGGTAAACTATATACAATTGATATTTTGTATGAATCAAATTCATATATTAATTTTATCTATGTTCTCTATTTGCGTACAACAAGTTTGTACATATAATGTGTTCAATATTTAACTATCAAATTAAATTAATTCAATAATTAATTTAATTTACGTGACAGCTAAGTACAATACCAAATGTATTTGGATTCTGCTCGCTTCAACTATAGGGTGTGATTTTGTAGGCTCTTGTAACGTTAGTAGTAATATTAGAACAATTATAATATTACAAGTAATGAGTAACATCTAGCAATGTATCATTGCTACCCAAGTTACAAGAAGTCGTGATTCGACATAACCTTTCTGGGATAATTTTTCATGTATTATATCGTTTTATCCTTAAGATCTAGATTGGACACAAGTCATGGAATAGTCACTCTTGTATAGTCCAATCCCATATTTCTTGATATTCTGAGTAGACTAAAATAAAAAAAATAAGTGTGATATCTCATATAAACTTATTCGAGCATGACCATGCATTTTTAGTCTCACTCCATCAAGAGGCCTAATATATTGCTCCCATTATGTGGGGAAAAAATCCTATCTTGATCAATCATATCCCACTACATAGATTGTGGCATACCCAACATCAATCTTTATAGTATAACCTATTATGGTAGACATTTGACTGTGTCAAAATATATGACTCACAATGTTAGGACAATCATGATCTCAAGTCTGAGGATCATATACATAGTTATCACTATGAGTAATGTTGTGAGTATTACATAATAATCCAAGAAACATAATCATAACAGGTCAGTTCAGTATGTTGTTCTCTTACACATACTCATGTATCAATTTTAGCATTCCTATGTCAATGACAACACTTTGTCATCAATCAACTACACATTAACCTCAATACATTATCATTGTTCAAGCCCATAATAATAATTGACTAAAGACCTTTTAAGAATAATCATATTATTCTCAGGACTTTTTAATTAATCACTTTATTTATCTACAGAGAAAAAGAAACTGAAATAACAATGACAATGCCTTATATTAAAAAATAAGGTAAAACGAGTATATGATTACAATCATCTCATGATTGGTCTTTAGGCATTCTCTAACAGATAACACCACCACCTTCTTAAGGATTTCTGCCTAAAAATTTAAATAACCTTTCAAACAACAAAAATGAAATAAGAAGAATATAAAACCTCTTAAAGATGAATATACAATGATTTAGCTCTTACAAATATAATAAAACACTTGTACAGTGAATTAATTACAAATAAAAATGACAAGTGTTTTTAAAGGAAAATGAGTATAACAAATGCAAGATGATATTTTTGCACTTTAATATTTGAAAGCTTGTTTCTTGTCTATATTTAAGTGTTCTTGGATCCTATTTATATTCTCTCATTGATTTGTAGTTATTCGGGGTTGTTGGAGAGAGTTTCTAACCATTTGGAGCATTAATTATGCACAATAAATGACAGTTTGCAAGTAGGGGTATTGATATCGTGAAGAAAAATAGCAATTAGAAGTGCTTGGGTATCTATATTGATACCTCATAAGAGGGTATTAATACCATATATTCTAGATAGTGTTGCAACTACTAGCTTCCAATGTATCAGTACCTTCCAAACATGTATCTATACTTAGAGGCTAGGTATCAATAGGGGTGAGCGTTCGACCGAATCGAGTCAAATCGAGTCGAATCGAATCAATTGAAAAAATTTCGAGTTAATCGAGTTGACGAGTCCTATTTTATTATCCTAACTCGATTTGAAATTTTTTCGAATAAAGTAGAATGAAATGAAATTCGAGTCAAGTTGAATCGAGTGAAATTATTTAAGTTAAATTTAAAATTTAAACATGCCAAATTAACATCTTGTTATAGTATAACTAATTTCATATTAGAGCAGTTAAATTTGAAACCATATATATTTGAAAACTTTTTCAAAACAAAATAAAAAAAATACTTTAGTATGATAAACTTGAATAATTAATTAACTTATTTAGGTCCCCAAAATTATTATTCTAGAAATTTTTTAATTTTTTAACTTTCTTTATATATTTTTTAGAATTTTAAAAAAAATTAGATTTTTTTTAAAATATAAATTTTGGAATTTTTATAAATATTTTGAATTTTTGTAATTTATTTTGAACTATTTTGTAATTTTTGTTGAGAAAGACCAATTTGCTCATTTTCAAACTTGACAAGGACTAAAAGGGTATTTACACCAATATGTTATTCGAATTATAAAATTCAACTCGATTCGAACTCGAAACTCGAATTACTTATTCGAGTTGACTCGAATAATTCGAATAACTCAATTCGATTAACTCAAAATTCAAATTCTTTTTCAATTTTTTAGAATCGAATTGAGTTTTGCTCATCCCTAAGTATCAATACCTTTTTATTGGGTATCAATATCATATCCCTCTAGAAAGTGTTGTTAACACTATTTAAAAGAGTATTGATACCTATATGCTTGAAAATGACTTATCATACTTGATCAAATAACATATATGTTCTTTAAACAAATACTAACATGAAATTCATGAGAAGTTTATCATACTTTAATTTCTTATGATCAAACCCTAGTTATTATTTTCTCTCTCCTCAAGGATAAATATAGATACACTTCTCATGAAACTAAGATAACTACTAGGTTTCTCCTTTACTTTCACTAAAGATTCATGAAAAAAATTGGAGGAATAAAACTTGAAAGGCTTGAAATTGGTCAAAAAGACCTACTTGAAATAAAAACAAAAATGGTAAAGATGGAGAAAAGAGAGCAGCGTGAGAATAGGGAAAAAATGAATGAATTTCATCATTTTTCTAAACTATTCTAAAACAATATCTATTAATTTAATAATTAAAATAAAAAATATTAAAATATTTCCACCAATCATACTTTTACACCAATTTAGTCTTTAATAATTATTCTATTCATAATTATCTAAATTAAGTATTGACCATTTAATTGCTTAACTTTCTCTACAACACCATTCATGAGTCATTTTTTTTGGTAAAAGTTCACTTCTAGTCCCTCTATATTTTCCTTTAATTCAATCTAATCATTCCAACTCTTAATTTTTTTTCACTTTTGCCCCAATACTTTTTACTCTCTTACAATTAAGTCAATACCTCAGATTTATTTCTCACAATATACGAGCCTTTTCAATTACCTTTTGTAATACCCTTAACCCGTATCCATCGCCAGAATAGGGTTACAGAGCATTACCGAAGTTTACAAATCAAATAAATAGACATTTCATATAATATAACATTCATGTCAGAAACCAATCGAAACCAAACATATTTTCCCTTATACGAGCCCTCGGGGCCCAAAATACGCGTTAGAAACTAGTCGGGACTAGATCGGATACTCATTGACTTGTGCCATATGGCCAAGCCACACGCCCGTGTGCTAGGCTGTGTAAGCATACTGACTTGTGAAACTTAAAAGGTACAGGGGACACAAGACCATGTCACTTGGCCGTGTGTCATACACGGCTGAGACACACGCCCGTGTGGACGAAAATAGGCCAATTTTCAAGCCACATTTCTTACCCAATTTGACATCAACCTAACTCAACATTTTTGCACATTAACAAGCCATCACAAGGCATTGTAAATAAGCCAAAATCAAGTCTTAAACATGAAATATCACCACATACAACCAATATGCCCTTAGGCACTTCAAATGAAAACTTAAAAATCATATCAACCAAGTATCCAAACTCACTTAAATGACCAAATACATATATGCATATCCAAACCCCATTTACTTTCTTTCATTCTACCATATCAAACACACAACAATTATGATAAAGCCACTTATATACACATCAAAATATACCAAACTCAATCCATTCAAATATCTAGTCTCAACAAAAAAACTATATACCAACATTGGCCAAAATAACCTATACATGCCATTATATTCGAGACTAATTTACTGAAAGTACCAAAAGGACTGATGGATAGTGTGAAATAACTCCGACCAGCTTCCAATCCGAACGAGCTTCCGAATTACTATAAAACAAAGAAAAATAAAACAAAGTAAGCATTTAAGCTTAGTAAGTTCGAATAACACGGAATTTAACTTACCATATATCCTTACAATAGGTAAGTAAACATAGCATATCTCAACCAATTTGGCCAAAAGCCTAAACACATTATCACCAACATATTAGCCATGAAAAACACATATAAGATCCAACGCACATGGTTGAATTCATCAAATAATCACATTTCATGTTTTTCATATAAATACCAATTATAGTTCATATCGAACTTATAAAATCTCATAACAAAACTGTGCCCGTTGAACCATTTAGAATATCGTTGGATACATAGGTAGGACAAACGAGGAGTACTAAACTGTAATTCGTCAATTCATATACATGTATGCTCATACGAGCTATAAACAGTAAGCTTTTTCAAGCTGAATAACGGGAAGCTTATAAGAGCTGAAATCAGTGACCCTAATGACATGTCATTTGTATCCTACGAATTCCTAAGGTTCAAACGGGGCTCGGTATTCGTCATACATCGTCGGATGTACGATTGGTACTCATATATGATGGTAATACAATTAAAATACATTGAATTCAATCAAAGCATATAATTACACAATTTAGTTACACGAACTTACCTTAACGAGTTTACGTAGATACTAAGGCGACTAATACAATACTTTTCCTTTGTCTTGATCTAACTCCGTACGAGGTCTAACCAGATCTATACGAATGAATTTAACTCAATTCAATATAATTCATATTCAATTTAGTCCAACACATATTTTGGCAAAATTACCACTTTACCCCTATACTTTTAATTCTTTGCAATTTAGTTTCTAGGCTCGAAAAATGAAATTCATACAATTTAATACTTACTCAAGCCTAGCCGATTTTTATACATATTAATACCAGTCCATATATTTCACAAAATTACAAATTTTACCATAAATTTATCATCTTTTTTAACTTAATCCCTAATTGATAATTTCATCAAAATTCTCTTTACAAAAGTTGTTTATCTACCAACAACCTTTCATTTTTTATCATAAAACTTCAAAACTCAAGTATGTTTACCAATAGCAAAACTATAATACTTTAACAGTTTTGCAAATTGATCCCGAGCTAGCTAAATTAAGCTACTACACTCAAGCTTCCATGTCTAGGTTTTCTTTCTTGTTTCTTTATTTTTTGTGGAAGATGACAAGAATAGATTATTTTATTTATTATAACTTTAATTACTAATTTCTAAAATTAACCTTCATATCTCATGAAATTCCAATGATGACTATTCATACTTATTCACTAACCACCTTAATGGCCTATTTACTATATAAGGACCTCCAATTTAAAATTTTATAGCTATTTAATACTTTTAGCTATTAGAACTCAATCTTTGCACTTAATGCAATTTAGTCTTTTTTATCAAATTAAGCATGTAAACGGTAAAATTTCTTAACAAAATTTTTATACGATATTTCCATCATACTGTAGACCATAAAATAATATTAAAATAATTGTTTTTTGACTTGAAATTTGTGGTTCTGAAACCATGTTCTGATTTCACTGAAAACGGACTGTTACACCTTTAATCTCTATCTTCTCTCTTTACTAACACTAATAATTTCTATTTTATAACCTTCTCAAGTTCTAACATACTGACTCTCGATTTACCACGATTCCTGAATCAGGGGGTATTGGGGATGTCACACATTGTAAGCGCCACCACATTTCAACTTCTAACATTGAGCAAATATCAATATTCTGAATAAAGTCAATTCTCCAAAATCTGTCGTAATCTTTAACCAAACCACTAGTAGCCGCATAACCATTATTCACACTCCTCACCATCAGTGCTTACCTTTAGCCAACTAATCCTCGGTTGAGCCCAATGGATAACTAGGTTCTGTGATTCTTATGGTGACCATGGCAAGTATTCTACCTCTATGAAACAACAACCTTCTTTTCACACATCTGATAGGCTCTATGAATTACATTCGCCTGACCCAGAAGTCATTGACTAAAAATGTTACTGTTACATTGCTTCGAAAGACACCAGCAAAGTGCTCTGAACATACACTCCCAATTGTCAAGATCAACTGTAAATTATTCAGCATTATTAATATTATATATTAACTATTCCTCCATTGACGTACTGAACAAACTAGTCAGTTTTCTACAAATTCAAACTACTTCCTAAACACATGTTCAGACACAAGTTTGAACAAGCAATAAAAAAAAACTAAAATAGAGAAAGTAAGGAGAGATTTGCACACAATTGTTTGTTAGCTCAATTTGGAAACAACCTTACTCTACTTAGCCTCCCTCAGTGAATGGTTCTATACCACAATTGACCCAACCACCTATTGGCTAAAGCCTAATCTACCTTTACACAAAGAAGCAATTGCAACCCCAATATCTAGTCCCAACTTGTTACACCCAATCACCCAAAACCTCACATACAAAGGTTCAATCTCTCACAAGGAATATTAGTCTTTCAATCGGTTTGCTCATTTCTGATTAGACTAAGGACATGTTTAGGTTCGTCGACTAATATAAGTTATCTTTCCGTATTACGATCCGACCACGTAATACCGCTTAATATTAGTTTAAACATTAGACAACCAATGAGCAACATTTGCTTTCATTTTACTTTGCGTGCAAAAATCATATGAGGAAAATCATACAAAGTATAATAATGTAATTAATGAATTTGTTTTTATTAACCAATTTGTTCGAAAAAATTACAAGTTTACAAACGAATATACTACACTCAGGGCACCAGATCCAACACTTATGACAATAAACATCCTTTGCTAGCTAAATTGCCAATAATACATTGGTTCCACCTTTCTCATCACTACTCACTAGCACAACACATTATCGATGACGAGTATCCAAGATACATATGCAATCGAAAAAAGGAACCAATAAAGCATTAATATTGTCAAGAGAATTCAAGCCAAGAAAAAAGTTGTAATAATCTAAATGAATTACCTCAAAGTCTTCATTTCCTTTCCACTAAACAATCTGTAGCTCAACTTCTTATGCTACTCCCATAGTTGAGACCTCTTTGGAATTTACAGTTTTGATCTTCTTAGTCAATTTGCTAACTGAGAGACCAAGTTTATCCACGACTTTCTCCAATATGAACAAATCGAATGCCCTCGTATCAACAAGCGAACTTTTCCTTTGGCCTGCAATGTTGATGTCCACAAATATCAATTCTTTTTAATTGCGGTCCTTTTTTGCTTTCACAGAATTGAGTATCATTGATCTAAGCTTTAATACCTTTTTCTCATCGGGATCTACTTTCTCATTTTTAATGGTCGCAAACAGCTTGGATTGCTCTGAACAGTCTCGCATCCTATGCGGACTACAACACAAGAAGCATTTCACTAACTTCTTTTCATTCTCTTTGACCTTCGGAGGATTGTTGGGTTTCATCTTCCCATTCTATGGTTTCCCATTACCATAATTCTTACCATTGTCACTATTGCCATTATTATCATGTTCTTCCTCATGGTCTCCCCCACTATTCCTCATCTTTTTATGTAACACCCCTTAACCGAGACCGTTGCTGGAATCAGGCACGATGCGTTACCTAACTTAACTTACCAAATTGGGAACATTAAAAATTTTCCAAATACTTAAACAAATTAAAATAATTTATTTCACTGTTCACAATAAAACTATCCAACTGCGCAGTAGTAGCTAAATTAATTATAACTCAAGTTACGAAACTCAAAATTTAAATCTGTAAATTTTCCCTAAAACTATACTCATATATCTAATTATCATAAAATTTTCAGAATTTTTGGGTTGGCCAATTAGTACAGTTTATTAGTTAAAGTCTCCCCTATTTCACTATTCGACAGTTCTGACCTCTCGTCACTAAAAATTAATTTTCTCATTTTACAGATTTCATATGGTACTTCTACTTGTTTTTACTGAAAATAGACTCACCAAGGAATTAAGACATATAAATTATAACTTATAATTATTTCTGTACAATTTTTAATGATTTTCTAAATTTAGAACAGGGGACTTCAGAAACCATTCTGGCCCTGTCACACTAAAATTCAAATATCTCATAATATAAAATTTCTTTGCCTGCATTGTTTCTTTCATATGAAATTAGACTCAATAAGCTTTAATATATATCTTATTCACTCTCTAATTCTATTTCTACTAATTTTGGTGATTTTTCAAAATCACATCATTGCGGCTGTCCAAAAACTATACCATTGCAAATTTACTCTTTTATTATTTCTTTGTATTAACTATCATTTAGGCATACATAACATCAAACATACTCCTAATTAGCCATTTCAATAGATAATTGTTATTGAATATTTTCATGTCATTCATTAGCCATAACATAAAGACATACACACAAAATGACTAAGTCCCTATACATGCCATAACTTAAAACGTTTGTCAATGAAAATACCCAATTGGTAACTTGATAGTTGATAGTGTGAAGCGATCTTCCACGATCTCCAAACCGAGCTTGTTTGATAAGACTCTGGAAAAAAGGAAAGGAAAGAGGTAAGCTTATAAAGATTAGTAAGTTCACATGTAAAATAACAATCATTAGTAATGAATTTAGCTTATTACTAAGCTTTCATAATTTGCATAAATAATGCTAAGTTCATACTTTCCCATCTTACTCATCGGTAACCTTACCAAAAGCTCAAAAAAAATAAAGCACCTTGCTTAATAGATTGCTTACGTACTTGCAACATCTCATTTAACACATTAATACTCTTCCATAATATAGGCATATTGCCAATCATGTCACAAAGCGTCATAAGTATAACTGAAAACTTATCACTTACTTAAAATACTTGAATATACTCATTAAAATACTTTTAATATCATCGACTTATAAACTCAATATTATTAAGCCTTATGTACATACCTGTACTCTTTCCTCATGATCTTACCTTGTCATCTCTCTGAATTATTCTTTGGATTACTCAAGTACCTTTCCTTTTGAAACTTACCATTGCCATGTCTTGACATGTTCTTACGTGGTATCCTTGCCTTATGAACTCACCAATGCCATGCCTTGGAATGGTCTTACATAGGATGTTTCCTGTACTGCCAATGCCATATCCCAGATATGGTCTTACATGGGATCACATATCAGTGCCGATGCCATGTCCCAGACATGGTCTTACACTAGCACTCATCTCGAGCCGATGCCATGTCCCAGACATGGTCTTACACTAGCACTCCTCGAACTATGCCGATGCCATGTCCCAGACATGGTCTTACACTGGCACACTCACTGCCATGGTCCAACCATGGTTTTTTCCGTCAATTCTTTCTTAATTTCCATGTTATAAACATGGACCTTGAGATATCAATGCCTTGACAAATCATAGCTGAAACATACTTGCTCAAATTCTCAAGGTCAGTCACATAACTCAATAATAATAATAGCAACAATTGCATAATAATAAAATGCTACTCAACTTACATACTTATATTCTCAATCTCATCATATCCTCAATTTATCTTATTCTCCTCAAATTATGCTATTCAATACTTTCTTGATCTTATACAAAGCCACATTACAACTATGGTCTTATATGTAAACTTATTTGAATTCTTATTTTTAATGTCGAATCATTATCAAACATTTCTCAACTATTATCATTATATTCAAAAATCAATACTAAAGCATTTATAACTAATATATCAATTTAGCATTCAAACATGCTTAATTAAATGCATATTAAACACATGAACTTACCTTGATACCAAAACGGCCATTTGATCAACTTTCTCGATTTTCGATTTTTCTCCCGTTCTAGGTCCAAATCTCATTTTTCGGGATCTAAAACATCATATTTCACTTATTTAATCAATTTACTGATCATTTTGGACCTAAAACATATTTTGACAAAATTTACATTTTTACCCCTAAACTTTTGCATAATTACGATTTTTTTCCCTAGGCTCGGAAATTAAACTTTATTCCTTTTTCTTATGTTTTATGACATGCTGAACATTTTTCCCTTCTATGGAAACATCAAATGCTTGCTCTAACATGCACTTATGAACAATAATATTTTTTACCGATTATGTTATTTCACTCGTTTTCACTGAAAATCGCTTCGCAAAAATCGTTTAACATAATTATAAGCTTCATATTCTATCATGAAACATAAAAATACACGCTTTTCATCTATGGGTAATTTTCCAAATATAAACCCTAGCTCGAATTAATGGTAGAATTAACTTAAGCGAGTTACCGGGATTCTAAAAATGTAAAGAACATGAAAAACGGGGCTAGAACGGACTTACTATGAAGCTTGGAAGATGAAAAAACCCTAGCCATGGTGTTCCCTTACTACATTCGACCATGGAGAAAAGAAATGAAGAAGATGATAGCTTATTTCATGTTATTTTGTCTTTATTCATTAATTAAGGCATTTTACCAAAATGCCCTTAAATACCTTACTTACTAACCATGTCTATTTTTGTCCATCAAACTTTAATGATCTAATTACTATTTAAGGACCTCTACTTTAAACCCCCATTTTAATTAAGTACTTTATGAACTAGAACACATATTTTGCAACTTTTGCAAATAAGCCCTAATAGACAAATTAAACATGCAATGTATAAAATTTCTTATCGGTAGTCTAACACATGCATCCAATCAATCGGTAAATCATGATAATTCATCATAATAAAATTTTCTATTTCGAATTTATGGTTTCATAACCACTATTTTATTTAGGCCCTATTTAGGGATGTTACATTTTAGGCTGGGAAGACTCGAACTTGTCTTTTCTTGAACCAAACTCGACGAAGGACTCTACCTCGACCATGGCTACGGTAAGTTCAATGATGCCTTGTCGGTGCAACTCCTGCTTTGCCCAAGGCTTCAGCGCATCTTGAATCATTAGGATGCCTCATTCTCACTCAAATCAAGGATTTGGAGTAACAACTCAGTGAACTCCCGAACATATTCCCGAACAGTGCCTTGTTGCGTAAGTCGACACAACTTAGCTCGAGCCTTCTCCTCGACATATTATGGGTAAATTTGCTTTTTAAATTCATTTTGAATGTAACACCCCTAACCTGTATCCATCATTGGAACAGGGTTACGGAGCATTACCGGATTTACAGATCAAAAAGATACAAATTTCAAACATTTTATATCATTTAGCATTCATGTCAAAAACCAATCAAATTTGTACATATTGTCCCTAATACGAGCCTTCGAGGCCCAAAATACACCTTAGAAACAAATCGGGACTAAATTGGAAGTTTAGAGAATTTTTCAAAAACTTATATAATTTACCAAAACTGTAGGGGTCATACGACCGTGTGGGCATTCGAAATAGGGACACACGGTTGTGTCCCAACCCATGTCTGTGCCCGTGTAACTCTCTGACTTGTGTCACACAGCCAAGCCACACGTCCGTGTGTTAGGCTGTATAAGCATACTGACTTACTCTTTTAAAAGATACAGGGGACACACGACTATGTCACCTAGCCGTGTGTCATACACGGCTGAGATACACGCCCGTGTGGACGAAAATAGGTCATTTTTCAAGACATATTTCTCATCCAAATTGGTACCAACCTAAACACAACAATTTTCATATAGCCAAGTCATAAATAGGCATCCAAAACCAACCAACATCAAGATTAAAACATGTAATATCATCACATACAACCAATATGCCCGTAGGCACTTCAAATGACAACTATGTATCCAAAATACCAATTCACAAAATAAATCATTTACATGTTAACCATACTAAACCTCACATCAAGCATGATAAGGCCATTTATATATACATAGCAAAATATACCAAAACACAAGCCAATTCAAATGGCTAAAAACAAAACAAAACATTTAGGCTATCATTAGCCAAAATAACCTATACATGCCATTATAACCAAAATTAGATAACCAAAAGTACCAAAAGAGCCGATAGATAGTGTGATATAGCTCTAACAAGCTTCCAACCCGAATAAGCTTCCGAATCACTATAAGACACGGAAAATAACACAGAGTAAGCTTTTAAGCTTAGTAAGATCGTATATCAAAGAATTTAACTTACCATTTAGTCACATTTAAGGTAAGCAAACAAAGTATATCCAAACTCAATTTGGTCAAAGCCTAGGCACATATCCTCATCAACCATATTAGTCATGTAATTCATATAAATATCTAGAAACATGTATGAGCTCAACAATAATCAAACTTCTATGTACATTTAATTTATCAAATCATATATCTATATATCATGTACAAATCATTTTCATATATCTCATGTAAATACCTGTGGTAGTTCGTATGGAACTCATGTAATCTCGTAACACAACAATGCCCAATGAACCATTTAGATTATCGTTAAACTGTAATCTGTCAATTCCTGTACATGTATGCTCATACGAGCTATAAACGGTAAGCTCCTCCGAGCTGAATAACAGTAAGCTATTCCAAGCTGAATAACGGTAAGCTCATACGAGCTGAGTATCGGTAAGCTCATAAGAGCTGAAATCGGTAATCCGAATGACATGTCATTTGTTTTCTACAAATTCCTAGGGTTCAAACGGGGCTCGGTATTCGTCGTACATCATCGGATATGAGATCGGTACTCATATATGATGATAATACAATTAAGATACATTAACTTCAATCAAAGCATATAATTACACAATTTAATTACACGAACTTACCTCAACGAGTTTACGTAGATTCGGCTTGATATTTTTCTTTTGCCTCGATCTAGCTCCGTACGAGGTCTAACCGGATCTTAGCGAATGAATTTAACTCAATTCAATATAATTCATATTCAATTTAGTCCAACGCACTTTTTGGTAAAATTACCATTTTACCCCTATACTTTTAATTCTTTACTATTTAGTCCCTAGGCTCGAAAAATAAAATTCATTCAATTTTATCCCTACCCAAGCCTAGCCAATTTATAAACATACATATAGCAGCCCATATATTTCACAAATTCACACTTTTACTACACAATTTATCACATTTAATCCCTAATTGATAATTTCATCAAAAATTCCTTTACAAAAGTCATTTATCTAACAACAACCATTCTTTTTCTACGATGAAACTTCAAAACCCTAAGATATTCATCAATGGAAAAACTTAAATACTTTAATAGTTTTGCAAATTAGTCCCCAAGCTAGATAGATTAAGCTACAATGATCTCAGAAACATAAAAATAATTCAAAATAGGACAAAAATCACTCACCAATTGAGCTTCAAAGTAGTCGAACCATAGTTGAACAAAAATGGCTTTCTTCCTTCAATATTAGGTTGAAAAAGATGGATAAAGATTATAGCAAATTTGGTTTTATTTTAATTTAACATATAATTTATTAATTACTATTTTACCATTAAAAACATTCATATTTACACCAAATGCCAAGATAACATTCTCCACTATCTCATTAATGGGCTAAATACCAAATAAGGGCCTATACTTTAGCTATTAGAACTCAATTTTTGCACTTTACGCGATTTAGTCCTTTTTATCAAATTGAACATGTGAACAGTAAAATTTATTAACAAAATTTTTATACGATATTTCTATCATACTATAGGAAATAAAATAATAATAAAATAAATTTTTTGACCTCAGATTTGTGGTCCCAAAACTACTATTCTAATTTCACTGAAAACAGGCTGTTACATTGGAACTCCACCCAAATCTCAATACAACCTCATCTCTTATTTGTGGACCTACAAAACCACTATAACAGACCTATATAAGTAAAACAAATTGAAGCAGTGTTTACCTTAGTGACATCATTCTCAATACGTATCACACGAAAGTCTGTTCCATCCCCTAGAGAAAATTGTCCTCATCCCTTGCGAACCTCATCCCCTTAAACTCTTTCGATTTAGGAACATCCATTCTTTTGTTTCTATGAAACCACATCCAACATCCCATTACCCAAAGCAACATTGTAGATAGTGAGCTCCCCATTGAACTCATCAATCTATTCCTTTAAGGTCGTCATCGTGGCTTCAGAGCATCATCCCTCACTGTTAGATTATCCACAGTGGAATTAAGTATTCCTTGCATTGCGTTCACATTGTAACTAAGAGATTTCATCACAAATTCCTTGAGTTGCTCCCTCATTGGGTCTAGCTCATCGATGCATCTTTCAACTACCTCGAGTGTGTCCTTCACATCCCCCATGAGTTCTTTAAGATTGATCACTCAACTTTCTAAAGTCGACAACATATCTCTCGATTTGCTAGCTTTTTCGCCCCTCCCATGGGTCTTTATAAGCTCAATCTAATCGTTTACTCATTTCGTCATCTCGACCGACCCCTTCGAACCTTAACTCGAATACCAACTATCACGAGGCTAGAACTTTAATCTAGCAAACCACATGACCTTAGGTGATTTCTTTGTTTCAAATCTGCTCAAGTTAGCCTAACTCTTGAAAAATGAGAATTTACAAGGGAAATTCTCTAAGGTAGCAAAATAAAATGGAAGCAAACTCAAAAGACAAAAGAACTCGAATTGAACAACAAAGCCATAAGAAAATAATAGTATACCGAGTGTTTGAGTAAATGATCTCAATTCTATTTAATAACTTTGAAGGTAATACAATAGATGATTACAAATGAGGGGGGAAGGCCTCTATTTAGTTGAGCTATCCTAGATCTAATGATATAGTTTAAATTACTTCGACGGTCAAGATTAAAGTCTATCTACAATATGAGAGTCCTAAGAGATTTAAACTCTATATAATCTTATCTCTTATGGTTTACAATATTCACTATGGTAACTATAGTTTAATTGGAGCGTTTAATTGGACCACCAAGTTTTCAAGTAGATGGGTTTCTCTTTATGTTCCACGAATCGGGTCAGTTTAAGTGGATTAAATGAGCCCAATTTGATCAGTTGATCTTCACGGGACGGTTTGTGTACATTCACCACAGGCTTTGATTCGCAGCCCGTGAAAGGTCCATTTCAGTATTTATATTTTTTTTGTCCATTCCTTTACATAAACTTGATGACTAAGTCCTTTTTTATCCTTCAACTTGACAAATGCAAAAATTTGATGACGTGTTGTCAAAAATTTAATGACGTGACATTTGAGATTGTTTTAAGATTGTGTTATGCCACTTTGATACATATATTTTAATTTTTAGGTGATGATAAAATCAAGTTCACACACTGAAATTAACTTAATTACCAAGTTGAAATATTAAAATAAACTAAGAAAAAGTATACTTAATTTTCAAATAAAGGAATAAAAGTAATACTAGGAGAAAGAAAAACCTTTTTCAACACCAATACAATTATACAAACACGCATCCGCCATCCAAGTAAGATTCAGCCTTAATATCAACAGAAGTTTGTACGAGGGGAGAATTCACAAAAGAAAAGAAAAAGATGGTTCTTCGATACACTTATCCAGTCCTGTTATGTATATTGATTTTAATGGTAATTTTTCTTCTTCTTCTTTTGGTCAATTTAATTGTGCTTCAGAAACTAACGCTATGCTCTCTTTAAATGTGTGCATACATACAGCAGGGCCGCTGGGGATATGCAGTGAAGGACGAAATTTTCCGGGAAAATGAAACGAAAATTTCCCATCACATTAAAAGCGCAGAGGTTGGGTTATTCACCATGGATGAACTCCTTAATTTTCACGTTGGTCAAAAACTCCCCATCTTCTTCCCCATCCGAAACCTCTCACTGTACCCACCTTTCTTTTTGCCCCCAAAATACCAAAATATCATCCCTTTCATAAAACCCGCTGCCATGTTCAACCTCTTCAAGGTCCCACCGTCTTCCCCAAAAGGTAAAGCCTTTTTGGGTACTTTATACTCATGCGATTCCATCAATGGCGAAACCACCAAAATCTGCGCCACCTCTTTGGACTCCATGCTCGGTTTCGTTAAAAAAGCTTTCGGACCCGACGTTGATTTCAAGTTCATCACCACGACCCACCCGACGTTAACGACTCCGGTGTTCCAGAACTACACCGTTTTGGAACCTCCGGTGGAGATTGTATCGGTGAAGAAAGTGCCTTGCCATCCGTTCCCGTATTTTTATGCCATTTATTTTTGCCATACGGATTTAAACTATGAAACCAGAGCTTTTAAACTCCGGCTTGTCGGCGACGGCAGTGGGGACGAAGTGGAGGCTGTCATCGTTTGTCATTTGGATTCCAAGAATTTGAGCTCCGATCATTTGGTGTTTCGAATGTTGGGTGTCGAGAAAGGGAGCTCTTATTGCCATGTTTTTCGACAAGGTGATATTTTATGGATTCAGCAGCAAACCTCCGGTGGTGGTGTCGCTGCCGTGTAATGAAATTTCCGGTGATTCTGTTTTACTTTTGTGGTGTCGTTTTGTGTTCTTTGGTTTAATAATAATTATGTTGTAAATCTGCAATAATTCAGTGGGTTTGTTTTACGATGGCCGTTTCCTATATAGAGATTTTGGATTTTTTTAATTGACTTGGGTTCAAATGAAAAACTTAATAGTCAAGAACTAAAATCTCCAAAATAAAAATTTTTTTGGGATGAGTGATTTTTTCAAATGAGATACGTGGGATGTCATATCTGATCATATTTATTAAAAAATTATTTTCTTTATATGTTTGTTCAAAAATTACTCTTTGCCACATGTATTTATTTCTTGAATATTTATACTCTTAATTTATTTTCAATTTACTTGCGTAAAATAATTCCTTATGCAATTTAATATTAATTGAAATATGTTACTTGATAAATTTATTCAGAGTGTGACATAATTATCACTAATTTACATACTAAGAACATGATATAATTATTATTAAGAATATAGTTTACAATTATATTAATACACTATTAATATTTTTATCAATTTTCACAAGGTTAATATTTGCAAATAAGGAACTTAAAAAATATGTTTATTTAAAATTTCAAAAATATTCACTAATTAATTTACATAATAGATGCTTTAATTCCTTAGTAGTAGTGTTTTATTTCAATAATTTCATCCAATAAAAATGACTTTTTTACCCTAATAATATTAAAAAATAATTAAATACCAAAATTGTATGAAATGAACAGTGTCGAGGGGTGGTGCCTGACAAGAGGCGACACCATCTATTTTTTTGCCCAATCATATAGCCATCATTAGCACATAATTTATTTTTAAAAAAATAATAATATTTAAATGGTGGAGGGTTAGATACGGCGGCATCAATATCATGCACTTATACTAGGCAAAATATGGGTTTCTAATACGGGTAAAAAAAGGTGAGGGGCACTCACTGGAGGCACCAAGGTTGGAGGGCACATGTCAAGCGGCACCAATAGGAGGAGGGAGTCTGTCAAGCGGCACAGTAGAAGGAAGGGCACTATTAGGCGGCACCAGTAGAATTTTTTTGTTTTCTTGAATTGTAGTAATTTTTGTGTTTTGTTGAATGATTGTAGTAGCTAACCGATAAGAAAAAGTAAAGAAAAATTTTTGTTGAAGAGGAAAAAGAAAAGAAAAGTCACAAAGATTTGTAAGGTTTGTAAAGTGATTAATTTTTGTTATTATATTTTGTTTTTCAAATAAATGTTGAGAAATTTAATTATATTTAATTATGTTTATAGATTTACTATTGAAGATGGATAATCAATTCTTCGTATGTGTTTATTTCGATAGAGTAATTTTAACAACAATTGGTTGTATATTTGAATGTTTAACAGTTTTTTGTTAAGTTAGCTGATGTGGAGCCAGCTGAAGATTTTACTCCATTAAGTGAACAACATGGAGTTCAAGATATGTGTACGGAGGTTTCGAGAGCATCTGTTGATAGGTAATCGTTTGTACGTGGGTTCAACATCAATCTTAATGCTCCATTTGCGTCTGAGAACCTTAACCCAGGTTCTTGTTTACAAATACATCCGGTGATGATTGAGATTAATGCGAATGGTGAAGATGAATATGATAATAATGGTCATTCTGATCACAAGGTTGAAGATTATAGTGATTCCGATCTAGATGATATCGACAATGAAAGAGCGAATAACGATGAAAATGTTTATGCATCTTCAGTCGGGAACCCGAGTCGAGGTATTGTCATACGCAATGAACTTGGGGCCCATATGTCGATCGTAGATCCCGATGCGGCACATGCATCCGAGTTCCTTGAGTATCCCGATATACTATCTGTTCACCGATTGACCACAGATCCCAAACGTGAGTTGTTTGTGGGCCAAAAATTCGCGACTAAGGAAGACTATGTATTTGCCATTGTGGAGTCGAAGAACATAGAATCATGGGAATTCTTCCTGATGAACTTGCGGATGTATGTTGTTAGATACGACAATATTTGCATCATATCTGATACATTGATAAGACAAATTGTCGCAATTAGATGTTCCGATGTTTCGTGGAGATCCGTTTACTACATCCGACACATCGCCTATAATGCCCCAAAATCTTCAACTTTTGTTTTGGCTCAATTTTGTTGTTAGCTAGCACTTGCTTCAGTGGTTCAGTGTCTTCAATGTGGGTTGAAGGCCACCGGTTCAAGTTTCTACGTGGGAAGGGGGTGTTTTATTTTGTTAAATATCTTTGAGAGTTATTTAGTTAGAAAGTTAGTGTTTAAGTTGAACTCCATTTCATTTGTTGAGGTTTAATTATTGTTAGATTTTAATTAGTAAATTAAGGGGTTAGTTTTTTATTTTAGCAAAACCATTTTTCCATGTTCCTGGTTTTGTTGTTTTTTATTTTCATAATTTGTTCTTTGTTTCTTTTGTTTTGTTTTTCTTCCAAGTCCCCGTGCCACCATTCTTCTCTAGATCTGTTCTTGGATTTTCTTTGTTTTGTTTTTTTTTGTTCTTTGTTTTTTTTTGTTCTTTCATTCTTTCTTTTCACAACATCGCTCCTAATTCTTCTGTTGTACGTTTCGTTCTCGGCGTCGGTGGTTCGTATGGGTACTCTTGAATCTTGTTTTGTATTGTAAGTGGGGGTTTTTGCTCGTTTTTTTTTTCTTTCTTTCCTTTCTCGTTTAATTTTTGGGTTGGAAGCGTTTTGTATGTTAATCGATTGCGTTTTAGGTGAGGTTGGACAGGCGATTGATCCCTCGGCAATTTAGAATTGTTGGTGAACTACTATTTTTTTAATGTGAGAAGTGCATTTGAGGTTTAATGTCAAATATTAATAGTAATACACAGAAGTTAGTTTTGTCATTTATGATGAATTAGGTTCGATAAATCTTTTAATGGATGTTTTTATACCGTATTTAGGCTCTAGATTCTCGGGAGTAAATTTGTATCAAAATCGGACCAGGTGTATATCGAAAAATACGAAAAAAAATGACCGACGAAAGCCGAAAAAGTTCACTGTCGACGCCACATGGCCATGTGGTAAGCTGTGTGTGACACATGGTTGTGTGACAAACTGTGTGCTAGACTCGTGTGACACACGGTCTAAGCTATTTGGGTCGTGTGGACCGCACGAAAGTGTGCCAAGCCGTTGCCAAGCCGTGTGGGCCACACAGGCGTGTGGGCGTAAAGTTTTGAATTTTCCTCTAAAGCCATATATGACATTCTAATCGTAAGCCTTCTGTGGGGTCTGTTTGTGATCTGATAAGCTATAAAACATGGAATTCAATCATTTGTTAGTACTAAGTCTATTATATGTTAAGTATTCAAAACAATATATAATTAGTAAACTTTGGTTATGTGAAATCCGAGAAATTGTTATATATGCTCAGTATCTGTTATCTTATGCATGTATTCTAGAAACATGTCTGACATCTATTATAATTTGTATCTGTATTTGGGATGGGTTATGATATATGGAGGAAGTGTTTCTATAAAAGGCAATAACTCGTCTATTTATCTAGCAGCCCAGCTGCAACTATTCTGTAAAGTGTCCTATCGACACTAAATAATGTGTGGGGTTGGATGGGTGTTTTATACCCATATGATGTGTTAGGATAGTCGGAGTTGGTGTGTAGTGGTTGGGGGTAGGATTATATATTTGTATCTGTTCTGCTACGTTATGTATTTGTTTCTAATAAATCTGCCTGACATGCATTAACAGTTTTAAGCTATTCGTTATGCATTGAGTTTCCAAAACTCACTTTCTGTTTGACTGATATTTTCAGGTAATCCTCAGACTTAGGCGGGACGGTGCAATCAGGAGCTCGGTTAATGTCATAATCTATTTAAATTTGATTTATTTAAATTTTGGGACTTGGGTTCTGTAAAATTTGGACTCTCTGGACTTTTTGAATTGTTTTAGATTTTTAAACATTATTTCAGTATTTGCTTAATATTGTTTAAATGTTTTAGACGATGAAACTTGCTTTTTCTGCAAAAATTAAAAGCTTTCAAACAACAAACCATAATTCTCAAATAATCTTTTTAAAGGAGTTTCCGTTGTAAAAATTATAAGTTTTCAGAAATTAAAACAATCAACATTTTTAATAAAATGGTACGCTAAGATATGATTTTGAATAATCCGGGATTTTGAAAGTTAATGATGATTTTCTAGTTACACAAAAACTAAATTTTCAATCGTGATACATAACAACTCCAGATTTGGCCATAACGTCTAAGCTGAGTTTAGGGTGTTACATCGCCGCCAACTTTTATCGAGATTACAAGAATGCAGACTAGCAGAAATAAGTAGTGAACATGGATAAATTTCGGTTTCAATATGTTTTTTAAATATTCTTAATACTTCCACAAATTAATTCGAAAAGGTAACGTGTCTTTTCAAAATACATACGCAGCGTACGAGCTAAAACAACACTGTTTCAGGTAAAAGCTGACCAGGTTTGAGGGTGATATGCACCGTGAAATGAATACTTGTTTTCGAGAGTGGTTGGGTACTATGGAGTCGTGGCAATAAGCTCAGAGTTTCGATGAAGAGTCTCAATATGGTCATATGACCACCAACTTGGCAGGGGTGATTAACTTTGTCTTGAAGCAAACACAATATCTTCCAATTTCATCTGTTTTCTTAGCTAGCTCTACAGGCTGGCAACCTTGATGCCAAGAATGAGGCCGAAACAAGTAAATCAAATGGAGGCAGGACACGTTTTTGTCGAGAAGGTCAAAAAGGGAATAGATGTGAACCTTCAGAGAGCGAGGTTGATAATGTAGAAATATATTCTTGACAAGTTGAAACTTTTCGAGTTACGGAGTTCAGTGACTGTCGACCCGATATCCTACCTAGGCCTTACAGAGTTGATCTCCGAAACAAACGGTGCTATTACGAGAAGTTCCAGACACTTTGTTACCTCTGTACGCACGTCGTTACAGCTTGTGCTCGTGTCCGGATCAATGCTGAACAATACATCGATGAGGTGTATACTCTGGAACGCACATTACATATTTGGGAAAATAAATTCCCTGTCTTGCATGATTTGTCTACATGGAAAATGTCTTCACTGACTTTTGAACTTGTCCCAAACAATGGGTTACGTAGGGAGTCGAAAGGTCGCCCACACGTCACCAGGATCCATGGTGAAATGGATATGAAGGAGAAAAGTGACCCCAAAATTTGTGGTCTCTGCAGAACAATTGTTCATAATCAAACTAAATGTCTGCATCGAACCTGCCATATTAGACAACCATCTCGATCGAGTGGAATATGAATTAATGTACTCTATGTTCAAATGTATGTGAAATGTTGTTATCAATTGAAGTAATATTTCATTTTACAATTTGTGTATACTTTTAGTTTTATTAAAATTTATTTGATTATGATGGAATTTTGATATTGCTTAAACATGTTCAACTATAAAATAAAAAGATTTCACTTCGATGAATATTACATTGGAATACGGAGAAAATGTCTGAGCTATATATTATACAAACTTGAAAATTTGAATTACGATTACAAAACACATGCAATAAAGATAATGTTAAGCGTGCTAAAATTGATAGTTCGACGATGTTGTCCGTAGGGTAAACCATTGTGCTATCGGATGTTGGCGTTGAGGGTACTCATGACGGTCATTGTCACCCTCACCCGACACATCGTTCACAACATCCTTGGGGTGTGCTAAACATACTCGAAAAATCAAATGTCCCAAAGTTTTTCCTAGGAGGGGTGGAGTATTGGGGTGATAATAGGCTGAAGATATCAAACATCACTGATGATCTCAGATTCGGATGATCAGAGCTGGAATCAGGAATCTTTGACCTATATGCTTAGCTAGATGACCTCAGAAAATAATTATCTACCCCCAAACTGTGTATAAGACCGCTTAGGTTTGGGCTCAGGTTGCGGTGCAAAAGGCGGATGCCTCGTCGATGGTGTTGGTGCCTTCGAAGGTGCATGTGTGAAGGGAGTACCATCAATTGCCCACCATATAAAAATGGTTTCCCATTCTCGATGTACCAAATTTGGTACTCGACTGTGGGTCACAAATTAAGAGCAAAATTCATCCGATGTCTTTACTTTATCCGGGCGTTCCACGATGTAAGATATTATTGATGCTTTAATGCCCAATTCTTTTATTCTTTCTCCCTTTTGTTAATTCCATGGACATTGTCAAAATTCTGTAGAACATTCGGAACATCTTGTTTACAATCGAACTATTGCAAAACTCGATCCTTGTTGTACCACTCTACTATCGAGAAATTCAACAAGGGTGCGCTAGTGCACCACAAGTGTGAGTGGATGCAAGCAGATGAGGGAATAACAACCGCAATGTTTAAGGAAAAATATGACATCCAGATGAACTGCACAATTAATAACATGGTCATAGTAACATGAGTCAAATAATATAAATAAAGCAATTACATGACATGAATATTAGGAAAAACTACCCATTCCCCGACGTGTGTTTCAATCATCTGTCAGTAAATCGCAAGCATATAGGACCTCCCAATACCCGGATAAGTATACCATCTACAACAAAATTAAACTTGTTAGAACAAAATTTCATAATAAAAAAATTTTCTTGATGTAATGCTACAATTTTATTACCTATTTACAAGTGGGAAGACATGTGTTTGGTGACTAATCGATGCCAAAAATGGTATCTTGTACAGTGCCTAGGACTACAGCAATATCAGGCACCCGCCTATGTCTTGTATTGCGTGCTTTGCCACCTGAAAAAGCTCACGATACAATGTTGCTAGTATTGTTAAGCTGCAACTGTACGAACGGGTGAGCATCAAATCAGATAATAGGGGCAAGTACATCAAGTGGACCTTATTTTTATTTGCATCCGGCATGGGTACACCCTCTATCAGATGTATGATATATACTCGAGTAGCACACATCATCTCCCGCTTAGTGGCACTACTTGGTAATTTTTGAAATTTGTATTCAACCATGAAAATCTCAGACTCGTAAAATTATCTCCAGCATCATCAAGCGAGCGTCCTGGTAAGTGATAGCAAAGTGTCGTCGGTTTGGACACTTTATTCATACTCGTGAACGCACTACCGTCGATTGAGAGCCCGAGTTACAGTGCGACATCTTCTAGAGTGATGGTGCACTCCTCATACGACAAATGAAATGTATGGGTCTTCGGGCGCCATCGTTCAACCAAAGTGAATATCAAGTCAACCCTCAAATCGAACATGCAAATCAATGCTGTTGATCTGAATCTGGATTCCTCCAAGTATAGCATAATATGTTCACCCGGCCGATTGCGTGGACCATTAACATGGACCCTCAATATGCGGTGCTCACATTGACCATATTAAAACACCGCATTAGTTAAAATCTTCTAATTAAATAAAAAATGACATGCAACTTTATAAGGGGACCCGTGAATAATAAATAACAATTTTTTTACCGGCTCATTAATCATATTTATTGTGTGATTGTCTTCTCTAATCAAAGAACCCATTTGAATATATGTAGTTTCAAAAATAAAATTTAATCATCAATTAAACAAATAAACAATATACAAATAACGAAAATACATTTTCTACCGTTTATAATTTATTTGTAATTTAACAACCAACATAAAATTGGTTAAAATCTCCAATTACATAATAAAAAAAACATTTCCACTCATTAACAACGAATACATAAATATGATATATCACAAAAATGCATACAATAGCATGCATGTACATATATAGTTTTTTTTTTCAAACAAAGAACTTAATTTTTATTTATTTATTTCGGAAACATCTTTTTTATCCTAATAATAATAAATTAATTACAAATGCAAAGAAAAACATGTAGATGTACATATATAAATCAAAATTTCAAAATTAATATTACAAATATATATATAATAAACACATACATGCTTATTGATAGTTCCTTTCAACTCAAACTTTTCTCCCAAAAATACTAAATTAATTTTTCACAAAAAAATTATTATTATATAGATCGAAATTATTATTTTATTATACATAAAAAAATATCAAATAACATATATCTCAAACAATGTATCTCTAAATATATTCCTTTCAACATATATCTCTAATGCATTCAAATAACATCACACAATAAGTTTTCAACACAAAAAATAGTAAAAATACATAAAAATTAATGCTGCAAAACTCAAACAAGTAATAATTAAAAAAGAACCCGCCTCAACCATACCATTTTAGTATTTAATTTGTTTTTTATACTAATTAAGAAGCATACAGATAAATAATAATACAAAAAAAACTTCTCAAATATACCATTTCAGTATTTATTTAGTTTTTTATAATTAAGTGACAAACATAGAAATAAATAATACTACAAAAAAATTAAAACCCTAAACACACCTTCTGTCTCCTCTTCTCTTCAACCTCAACAACTTCTTTTTTCCTTTCTCAAACAATAGCCGGTCCCCGTCTCAGCTTATTTTATATAGGGATAAGGGGAGAAGAGGGGAATGAAAATGGAGTTTGGGATCCCGTGAGTGAGAATCAGAAAAGAGACCTCTCATGACTATCCAGTCATGGGGGGTCTCTTTTCTTATTCCCAAAGTGGTGTCGCCAATGAACCACCTTCCATCGATTAAAAAATTATTTTTTTAACTCGTATTTTGACATTGTTTAACTTGTTGAATCATATTGGTGCCGCCGTATAAGACCCCTCCACCATTTAGATATTATTTTTAAAAAAATTTATGGGCTCAGAAAAAAATGGGTGGTGCCACCACCTTGTCAGGCACCACCCCTCGACACTGCACATTTCACACCATTTTGGTAAATAATGTCATGGGGATATCATTTTGGTATTTAATTATTTTTTAGTATTATTAGGGTAAAAAATCCAATAAAGACTAAAGTATTATAAATAAATACTTAACAATAAATTTTGTCATGCCCTTATTTGTCATTTTGCACATATCAACTTTTAGCTATTAATTAAGTTTTACCAAACACTTTTAAATAAATAGTTAATAGAACCAGTTGATCAAACCAGTCACTACAATCAGTAATTAGCTATCAGCTAATTGTCAAACCGGACCGCTGTGAAAAAGCGTTCCAGGAAGCTACAACGGACTGTATGGTGGTAATGGTACTAGGCCTACCGACACCTGAGATAATTTATGTTTATTTATCATGCCTTTTAGAAGCTGAAGCCAACCGTGGGTAACTCGTAGTTATATCCATGATTAAGGTTCAAATTTTTGTCATTAAGCTGAACTGATTCATGATGTTAACTTAATGAGGTATTTAATATCTAATATTAACTTACAAAAAGAAAAATCGATGAATAAGTCTCAACAATAAAATAAAAAATTAATTCCAATCATATTATTCAAATCAATTTTAGTTCGAGTGTGTAATTCACAAATTTAAAAATTTTAATTTTTCAAAAAAAAATTCTAATTTTTTTTTATTTCTCTCTTGTTTTGTCCAGCGATAATGTTAGTTTTCGAGTTATTTATGTTCATCTTTTTCTTCCTTCCTCTCAGCAACCCTCTCTTTCTTTGTTCTCCTCGTTCACTCCGCCTTCATTTTGGGGATATATTCACTATTTTAACAAGTTATGAAGGATAGATAACGGAATTTGTTGTAGCTAAATCTCTACTGTGAGTTGGTCATAAATACTCAGAATGGTGGCTTTTCGTCGACTTTTTAATCTGTTTCTATTTTGAGAGTATTTTAAAATAATAAATGATTTTATGAGTCTATTTAGACCCGTGTTGTTTTAAGTATTATATGTTTTTTTTTTCTTTTACATTATTTAATAGGTATTCACTTTTGGAAATTTTTGTCTTATTTTGTAAAGTTTTTTAATATTGCTTATGCATGTAGTCTTGCTTGTGCAAGTGACTTTAGGAATGATTTTGTTATCCTCCTCTCTAGTTTGGTGGATGTTTGGTTCTTTTACGGATTTTGTCTATCGCTTTGGACCATCCGAGTTGATATCCTTATCGTGTTAAATGTTTGCAATCACTCCAGATATGTCGTGTTTGAGTTGTGACAGAGCTAGTTGTCAACGTGCCATAATGTTTTTTTCATGCTGAGACTGAAGCCTTTGTTGTGTTGATGTAGCTTGTTTCACCGCCAATGACGGATGTTTATTTTTTTCCCAAATTGTATAATCTCATTCATTGAACGAATTAATAAATTTTTCCTTAAAAATCTTATTTATTCTAATAAAATTCAATAAATTTATTTAAATTATAATAAAATTTGTTTTTTTATAACATAAAGTAAATATTTTATATCCAACCAATGAAAAAAAAATTAAGTACTAATAAAAATATAGGGTAATTCACATTTTATATCATTGAACTTAGCATGATTATAATTCTTTAATTTAATTAAATTACATCATTCAAATTAAGTCATTTATACAAACACCATTAAATATTTTTAACCAAAAATATGAGTCAACACTTTTATTATATATTTTTACATACCGTTAAGAAAACACTTTTTTTTTTAATTTTCTCAAAGCAATCACTGTAAAAATCCTGGAAATTCATATGTTGAGGGAATGTTCGATAAAATATATGTGCAATATTTTAGTCACTAATTAGTGCTAAACTGAGATATGATCTGCTCCTGATTATTCCTAATCTCTGTTAAAGGAATTTATATTGATGGTCAATGATTTTCTTTAGTTTTCTCTACACTAATATCACAGTTAAAGAATGACTGATAATTGTTGCTTAATTCTTCACTGGTTGGTTTAGACTAAATTATAAAATATGAAAAACCAAAATGGAAGAATCTTAGGTCACATATATTAAGTTTTCTTTTTGCCTTATTAACCTAATAACCTCCATGAATGAAGGTTTCATTTGATTTCCACTTGATCTTTCTCAAGTTCACAGTTTTTCCATACATATAATCACCAGATTGGGCCACAATAATAAAAGTTCTACTATAATTAACAAACACTGATGATTCTACAAATAAATAACTCTGGAGAAAATGCTTTACAGCATCAAGAAAATTATCAGCTATTTATGTTGTATATGGATCATGTTTAAGTTAATGCTGACCAAACTTGAAACAGTAAAACTTATTCTATATATAGTTTATGGCTCAACTTGTCCAGGAAAATGATCTTCAATTGCAGCCTCTCATTTGCCTGTTGGAATATGAAAAATTCAGGATCAGATTCACCATTATGTAAATTGTTTTTTAATCACATTTATTTGCCAAAAACATTAGCAAGAACCTCTTACCAGTTTCATCAACACAAAATCATATCATTAGATTGATTTGAATAGCTCAGTTATTAATTAAATAAAAGGACAATTAGGTTAGTTCTTGAACAACACTACCTGTGAAGCAGATTAAGGTAGAACAGAGAGAGACAAACTTGGAGCTTTACAGATAGTAGTAGCAGGGATGGCAAAACCCCAACTCTCCAATGGATTTTAAAACATTTTTCTTTCTTTTTTTAAGACGGGCATGGAGTTTTTCTGGTATTAATTAGCTTACCCTATACAATAAAATTTAAAATATTTAAGTGAAATATTTATAAATTTTTCTCTGTCAAATGCACACACAATTTTTTAGAAAGAGCTAATAAATCAAATGGATGGGGTGGAGTGGTTATAGATGTATCCAAAATCCATGGAATTGGTAGCAACAATCAATTTTAAACACTCACCAAAGCGGGGAGCAAAGCATGCCAATAGTGGAGCGGTGGTAGATTTGGCAATATCTACCCCCGTCCTGCCCCACTCCATTGTCTTCCCTTGCCTTTCTTCTTTTACTATCAAAATCATTTTGGTTTGTTCTTTTTCCACACTTTAACTTGCATATTGGTACTTGAGAAAAACAGGGAGTGAACGCTAACTACTTACCGTAGTTTTGCTGCACCATTGTGAATTTGTAAATTGCCTTAATTAGTGACCCATATTTCATAGACTTCAAGGGTCCCATATGTCTGCAAAAGAGAATGACAAGAAATACATAACTCAGTGCATTATAGCAGATTTATTCACACAAAAAATGGGTCTAAAGTATGGCGGTTACTGTTAACTTTCAGCTCTTAATAAAGTGGAACCTACGCAAACACTACATCGGCAATCAGCACTCAAGACAGAATTTTGAAAATTCTCTAAGCGTGAATTAGCTTTTGCTGTGTGGTATACAGAAGAATAGACCATTTAGAAAGTTGTAAAGTCTTTCATCAGAATCCCGAATTATCACCTTTGGCAGATGACGAAACAACAAGGTATTTTCCTTGATTCTGAAGAATTTAGGTCAAGAGAATACTCACTGAATCTCGGTGTATCGAATTCTCCAGGCAGGGAAACCTAAGTGGCACCTGGCAGGTCCATATACTAATAAAAGATCAGGTTCTGGCCCGTTGCCGCCTACTTGAAGAGAAATCAATTACCAAAAGCCAAATTAACATAGCAAGCAAGACTGGTGATAATGAATACCGAGTAGATCAGACAAGTAACACAAACCAACAGTTTTGAGCGCCTCCCCCATTTGAGATTCGGTGAAGATTTGCTCTCCCTGATATGAGCTGGTGGAACCTGATTTCAAGTACTTCATAAAAAGTACATTAGCTGCTTTTGCCACCGCTTCTTTCCCATCGGAAAGCGATGCAAACTCCAGAGTCATAAGTGGTTGATCTAGTAGCACATCATTTTCCTGAGCAAAAGTTTGCTAGTAGTTTAGCACATTCGATACCGTTCTACTTGTATCAATTTACGTCACAAAAATAATCCAATGACTCGACACATAATTGGACCCTAAGCGGAGATATGGTGCATAGAATAGCTCCATACACTAAGGTTTTGTGAAAAAACCAAACAGAATAAATCATGTACAAGCAGTCGAGAATGAGACCAATACATTGTATCATACTTTTTATAGGAGTCTCAAGGTTTAGTAGTAATGTAAATACAATATTTTGATTGCATACTACCATAAAGAGCCTTAGATTATAAAAGATCAAATTCGATGCAGAGCCACATGATAGTTTGATTTTGGCTACTGACAGCCTTTTAGCCAATTTCTATCCGAGTATATGACGTTAACCAGTCACGGCAAACTATGAAAAACTCTAATTCGGCCACGAGCAGAAAGGATAGTACCTGAAATAATGTTGCACCATCGAACTTCTCCAAGATGAAGTCCTTTGATTTCTTCAGTATTCCTACAACAGAAAACCCAGTACCCAATACTACAAAAAATGCGGATACATCTTCACCCAATCAATCTAGCAACAGTTTGAATCCAGAATTCTTACCTTCCATATCATAAAGGCAAACATGTTTGACACCAAGATCTGCCAGCCATTGCAAAAGCTCAATAACATTCGAAGTTCGGCAATCTTCGCTTTCTATCACAATAGCCAGATACTGGAGCTTGGATATATGGAGGGATTTGTATCTCCTAAGTAATCCCTTGGATATAAGATGGCTTTCGAGCGCATTTGCAATATTGATCGCAAAGTAGCATAAGTGGATAGTGACATGTAAGAGATGCCACATTAATCGAAGTAGGATATTCACAATCTGCACAAAACCTTAAACCCAAAATGAAAATCTAATTTAATTCAAAGAGATAAACTTCACTCACCACATCAGCCATGATAATTCAACAGCAAATCCATCACTAGTAATCTTTAAAACCCTTAGTTAAAAATTAAATTCCACTGAAAAAAAAATATTAATTCACTATACTATTCGGACTCTTCCAACACATGGATATAGGGATATGAACTCTAGGAATCCTCGGACTTTAAAAAACCTAACTCTATGTATATACATAAATACCTCTAAGTCTCATCTATCACATCCTCCATATACCATATCGCCACCCATAAGTAATAAGGCATCATAGCAAGAGGCCCACTTAAAGATAAAGAAAGAGAGGACCCTTCCCTCACTTTCCATCTTGGAAGAACTCCATTTTTGGGATTTCATGAACACCAAAAAGAACCCATCTTCTCCTACAAACTTCACCCCTTTTCCACCATACTTCCAACACTATTCGGTCTTATGGCCTTGAACCGTCCCCAAACTTCCAACTCCAAACTAGTATAAACAACATACCCCATTGGACACTTACAGTCAGTCCGAGCAGAGCTAAAATCCCATCCAACAAAAGAAGTAAACAATTCATAACATTAAACAATTAGAAAGCATTGGGTATTCGACGATCCACGAGTAATTATTGCATATAAATTATTTACTGAAAATTCAAGAGTGAAACATTTTCAAAAGAAAAGAAAAAACCCAACATCAGACATCACGTACTTGATGAATCCAGTAATACAACCTCCGCTTTAGCTTGGCGAAATCCATTGATCTCTGAAAACGAAGAAAACCCAATCAGTAAACAAAAAAAAAAAGTAAATTGTTTGATAGGGAAGGGAACCGCTTGAGGAAGTGGAATAAGAACTTACATTTAAACATAATCGAGAAAAAAGGGGTTTCGAGAAATTTAAAAAAAAAAACCAAAAAGAAGAAGAACAGATTAAAATAAATTTTGGAGATTGGAAAAGAGGACGGAAAGTAGAGAGGAAGCAGGTTAAAAACTGTGACTTGGTGCAGAGAAACGTGTAAGAAAGAACTGAATGAAAAACATTGTTTTTGCCTTGGTTTTCTTTATTTTATTTTATTTTATTGTTAAAATATACTATAAGTAAATCTTCTCTATCTAGTTTTAACATAGTTTTACGATAATATATTATATACCCAAATAATTATATCAATTTAATATAAAAATAAATATGCGTATTCATTTTTTACACAATACGACAAGAATTATTATCAAAATGAATTTTTAAAATTCATATATAATTTTAATGTTTATTTTATATTAAAAATGACTAAATTAAAATACGATTCATTAATAACAAAATTAAACTTAAAACATATTATTCCAAATTGAACTACATGGACCACATTTAATGAATTGGATTGAATAATCCAAGAATAAATTTAGATTAGACCTATTCATGGGTTAAGTTATTTGTTTAGGCCTGAAGGTCCGTTCGAAATTTAAAAGAGTTTAGATAAAATTATTAGACCCGAAAAATAAGTTTGGGTAAAACTATTAAGCTATTTAAAATATGAATTGGGTTCTGGCTTATATTATGTTATTTTTATATATATGTAATTTAGAATACATTAAAAAAAACTTATACTAAATATATAATATTACTCTAATGTAAACATTAAAATAATGTTAAGATGATTATATAAAAAATTCAATAAATAGAAATTGTATAAAATTATTAAATATTAAAATAAAATAAAATAGGCGGGTTTAAAATGAGTTTGGATTAATCTTTTGCAAACATGAGTGAATTTAGACAAAATTTTAGGCTCATATTTCAGGTTGAGCAAAACTTAGACAAACATAAAGTAAGTTGATATCATGCTTAAGTCCGAGCTGGCCCATGAGCATCTCTAATCTATGTTGACACCATTTTTTTGAAAACAAAAAGTTTAGTTGTCGACCAAAAAAAATGGAAATTGGAGTCGCCACCGATCCTTTATCAATGTGTGACCGGTTCACCAAAAGAAATTTTAGGTCTGCGAATTTTGAGAAAACAGGTTTGGGAGTCAGTTACTCACGAGGAAGAGTTAGCACCCTCATGACGCCCAAAATTGGTACCGAATTGATTGTTTAATGTCTTAATGTCAAAATTTTGAAAAGATTTTAAAATACGTTCCCATGAAATGAAAGCTTAAATAATTGAATTGGTTAAATGGACGGACCCATTTCAAAGAAATAGATCGCCACACTCAGTGAGTTAGAGTGCAACGGTTCAATCTTCAAAGTTAGGTTCGTCCCTGTTTTAAAATTATTTTTTTTAAACATGTTTTAAGAAGGATATTTGATTGTTTGAGTCAATCGAGAAATCAGAATCCAGTAAGTTGGGGTTCAATTTCTCGAAATTCTTAAACATCAAATATTGCCTTTATTTTAAAATCGAGATAACAAAATGTCGTATCCAGTAAGTTAGGATCCAACATTTTGAAATCTAAAGAATTTTATTTTTAAAATTTTACGGCTTAAGTAAAATGGATACTTGATGATATAAATTCATCGAGAAGAATTGAAGCCCAGTAAGTTAGGGCACGATTCTCTCGAGAATTATTAAACACCAAGCCTTTTTTAGGAATTTTGAAATAAAACGATTATAATGTTTTAATGAAATGCAATTCTTACAAACAATATAATTGAATAGCAATATATAATGCAAAAGATAAATAGTAATCTAAATTTACATTAAAGAGCAACCAAACATATAATTCATCCATATTAATAACTAAACATCCAATAAATCAATAATCAAATTCCTAAGGATACGTTGATTTAGACAATAAAAATAATAATTAATATGAAGATTTAAAAACAAATTTAAAATACAATAATAAATTAAATATTAAAATAAGGTTAAAAATGATGAATTAAAATATGAATTAACTTATCTAAAGAAAACTTTTGAAGACAACATTAGATATGAGAAAAAATTTAAAATCGATAACAACAATTATGATAATATTAGCCAATATTAAAATGATATTAAAAATATGAATTATTGTAAAATTTGATTTATTAAAAGACTTTTGAAATCAGGATTAAATATGTAAAACATTTTTTGAAGTTTAGAACAATAATCAACAAATTTTAAATCGAGACTTAAATAAAATTAGAATAATAATAAATTAAGACAAAATTAAAATACAATTGACTCCAAATATTGGTGTATAATGAATTAAAAATAAACAAAATAATAATAATTTATTATATTTTGAACTATAATAAATTTAAACACTATATAAAATAAATGTTACAAGTAATGTTAAATATTATGATATATAAAAGTAGGATTTAATTAATTAAAATATTGTGGAATTTAAAATAGAAAACTGAATTTGTATTAAATCGAAACCTGTTTCAACATTGAAGGACTAAACTAGCAATTAAGCACAAACATCATAACAATCCAAGTCATCACAGAATCGACGCTGTTTAAATTGGATCTAAATGAATACAATATCAAATGTGCGATATAAATTACAAACGATTAAAGAAAATAAATCGCAATTCCAGCAAACATGGAAGGACCTATTGAATAAATAGACCAATCGACCCATATGCGCGGATCCTTCCCGGATCGGGTCACCATTCGGATCGGGTTTACGAAACGATGCCGTTTCAGTGCCATTGTATTGGCTCTGAACGGCGACATTTTAATTCCAGCATTTAAAACTAAAATAAACCCTAAAACCTATCATTTACAATAAACAAAACCTAAACTAAAAAAAGGTTCTGCGCCGTTCTGCGTACCAAAGGCATGCAAATAGTCTCCAATTCCAACCTGCTCTCTAATGACGATGGAGAAGGCCGTAATCCTATCGCCAGGTACATTTTCCCTCCTTTATTGTTTTATCTCTTAACTAATGACTATTGAACACACAAAATAAGAGAAAGAAAAAAAGAAAAAACTGATACTAGCAAAATGAAAATGTAAAAGAAACTCAAAAGTCACCTTTCAATATTTTGACTTTTTTTTGTATTCTCAATGTGTGTATTGAATGCGTCCATTTTTTACAGGCGTTTTTCGGTTCTTATATCTGTATTCGACAAAGAACCCGAAAAATCGAATCAAAAAATAAAAACAAAAATAAAATAGAAAACCCCCCATTGGTTTATCTTTGCTGCGTTGTTTTCATTCTGTTTGCAGGCCTGGCGTACGGCGGGGGACGTGGCGTGCACGGAGACGAGGGCGCGCGCGTACGGAGTCTTGTCACGTGCGGAGGGAGCGTGAAGAGGTGCTTCTGCTGCGGCGCTAGGAACCGAAAGTTGCTAGGGTTCATTGCTCCTGTTTTGTGTTTTGGGCTCAGTGGGCTAAAGGTTTTTTTAGGCTAGTGGGTTAATTGGGCTTGGTGGGTAGGACCAAGTTAAGGTCTATAATCGGGTTTAGTGACTAGGCTTCAACCCGAATTTGGCCCATTGTAATTGGACTATTTATTAGACTTTTAAATTTTATTTTTTTCATTTGGTTTTATTTTACTAACGGGCCGGGCAAATTAGGCCTATTACAATCTAGATGATGTATTATCGTAATTATAAATTTTAGGTGTTACTTTTAATTATTTTTAAATTAAATGATTAAACTAAATAGTAATTTAGTCTCTTTCTCTTTTTTTGATAAAATAAAAGGTGGCATGTCACAAGGAAAGAAGAAAATATTCTTGGAACTTAAAACAGCAGGGAACAGTTGACCAACAGTTAAAAGAAATTATATATATATAATTGTGCCAGTTTACTATTTAAATTTATTTTGTAAAATTTTAATGAAGTCTTTTTTAGTATCTTAAATTTAAATTGTATCAGTTTTTTTTTTCAAATTATTTTGAGTTTAAATTTTAAAAATATAAAAAGGTAAATATATTTTTACTTTTAAAAAAATATTAATTTTTATTTTTTTATTAATTGAGTTAGTGTCTTATAATTTGTGACACTAACTCGATCAAATACTTTATGTAATAAGATAAATAAACATTTAAGATAATTTTTTCTCTAAAATAAAATTCGATTCAACTCAATTTCGAATTTCATCAAAGCTTTTATCACAAACAATTTCGAATTTCATCAAAGCTTTTATTATCAAAGCTTAAAATTTTCAGTTTTAAGATAGTTTTTTAATGTTCTAAAATATTTAATTTTTTAATTATATTTAAAACGGGTCTCGTCTTTAAAATTAAATTTTAAATATGATTTTTTAATAATAATATTTTAAATAATAAATATATTTAAACATCCTGTATTAAATTATAATTTGAATTTAAAACTAAAATCTTATCATAAATCGTAAAATAATATAATTACAGCTAACGATCATATATAATAATCTATTTTTTTTCTAAAAAAATTATTATAAAAATATCTTTTAAATATAAATATTATATATATATATTTATTTAAACGATATTTGATATTGTTAAAGTTGAAAATAATCCACCAAATCTAGACAAACAACTTACAAAAAAAATTAATTTTTTTTAAACAAAATTTTACAATACAAATTTTTGTTACAAATATAATAAATCCCATACAATATTTTAAATAATTTAATAAAATTATAATGATTGTCTGAATAGTGTCTAAATTTTATATTTTATATAATATTTTAATTTATTTAAGCATTATTTGCTTGAAATTAAATAATTTTCTAATATAAAACTTATATTATTAATTTTTGGCTTAAACTTTATATAAATTTATTTATTTTATAACTTATATATTATTAGTACTAACAAGAATCTAATGCTATTTAAATTTTAGTATATTTATAAATTTTACATGAAAAGTAAAAAAATATTTTTTTACAATACTTTCTTAACTTTCATAATTTTATCACACATTAAACAATTTTTTAATATGTTTATTGTACAAGCCCAAATATGCCCGGACCCAAACCCAATAAAACTTGGGCCAAGCTAAACCCAATTACAGGGCCCAATTGGCCTAAAACAGCAGAAACCCTAACAACAATTAGCAGCGCCACATGCCCCACGTTTGGCAGCCTCCACACCGTCCCACGTTCAACACTCCACGCACGCCACACGCTCGTACCTGCAACAACCACGAACTGTAAAGGGTGGAAAAGAGGTTTTCAGGGGTTTTTCTTTTCGTTATTTTGGCTATTTAAAGTAAAATCGAATCTGTAATAAGGGTTACCAAAATTTTGTATTGAAAATTAAAAAAGAAAATACAAGAGAAAAAAATCAGAAAAGCAATTTTGGGAAAGGTGATCGATTTTGCTCAAATTTTTCTGTTCTTTTTACTGCTTTGTTCTTTCTTTTTTTTTCCTGGTTTCTTAAAACGAATAAACAAAAAAAAGAGTAAGGAAAGGAGGCTTACCAGCGGTGGTGCGCCGTCAATACCCTTGCTGCGCGTCGTCTGAATCGGAGTTGAGTAGGGAAGAAGATTTCGGTGAGGAGCAAAGAGGGGAAGAAAGCAGTCCTTGTGGCTGCTGTTGCTGAAAAGGGAAATGATTTTAGGGTTTTAAAATGGGGTTTTATAGGGTTCAAAATGGCTTATTTCCATGATTGGTCCTCCTGTTTTACAATGCCTTTAAATCACTTTTTTTTATTTCTCTTAAATTTTGCTATATCTTTTATTACTGTTTCAATTTAATCCATGTGTTGCACAGCGTTTTGGGTAGTTTGCGAAAATTTCTCTTTTGATCCTCCTCCTGTTGGGCACATTTTAATTCGGTCTTTTTTTTTTGTGTTTTCTATTTTTTAACTTAGCTTTAAAATTTCGTTTATTTTCATTTAATCATTAATTTGTTGTTTTTGTTTTTATATTATTAATTTTATTTTATTAATTAATATTATATTGTATATTATTATTATTATACCTATATATATACCCGCATATGTATCTTATTATATATATACGTATACATTTTAAATGGTTTTAACTACATATACATATATTTTATTTTATTATTTTATTCTTCTTAGTTTTGTATACATATATATACGCACCTATATTTATATTTTATAACATTTTTATAGTTTTTATATATTTTATAGTCCAAATATATATATTTTATAATGTATATGTATATACACTATTCGAAACTTTTATAAATATATCTTTCTAATCTTTTTTATATATACATATATGTTCATATTTTTATAATTACTAATATATTATGCTTACATTTCTTTTTTCTTTTTTTTTATGTGAACTTTATATATTTTTTGATTATATTATTTTAGTATACATGTGCATCAATCTCTTATCATACTTTTAAAGAAAAATATATTTTAATTTTTTCAAAAATACTTAAATCATCATATTTTATAAATTTTTAAATATTTGGCATTCATGATTCTCGAGAAAATAATCGTGTCCTAACTTACTGGATTGCGATTATTTTTCGACGAATTTAGAAAGCCAAGTATTTAGTTTGCAATAAATTCGCAATCTTCAAATAAAAGCTTATTCTCGGGAATCCAAAAATGTCGGGTCCTAACTTATTGGTCATGACATTTTATTTTCTCGAAATAAGAATTTTTAAAATCAAAAGACAAACTTAATTTTAAATATTTAAAAATATTGTGCCCTAACTAACTGGGTGTGATATTTTATTTCTTTGAAATAAGAATGTTTATCTTTTTAATTCATCCTCAAGTTAAAATTTTTTATTTAATCTCTTTTCAAATTTTCGACATCAAGACATAAAATAATCAAATTTGGTACCGATTTTTGGGCGTTACGAGGGTGCTAACCCTTCCTCGTACGTAACTGACTCCCGAACCTGTTTTTTCAAATTTTGCAGACCATAATTATTTTTATGGTGAGCCGATCACACCTTAATAAAGGATCGGTGGCGACTCTAGTTTTTTTTTTAAGTCGACAACCCAAATTTTTGTTTTCAAAAAATGGTTTCGACAGCTTGGCGACTCCACTGGGGACCATTAGAGAGTCGAGCCATAAATTGATTATTTTGTGTCTTTTTGTCGAAAATTAAAGTTGTTTTAAATCATGATTTCCCCTTTGCATTCATTGGTTTTTATCATATGCTTGCTTGATTGATCTAAGTCCGTTAGTTTATTTGTATTTTGCATTTCATGGTCAATTTTACCCCTCTAAGTGGGAGTGAGACGCTAGTCCTTCGTGAGGTTTTCACCTCCGTGCAGGGTAGTAGATCGCTTTCGGGATACATCCGTACCTATGTCTTCGTGAGATTTTTATCTCCGTGTAGCCATAGGGAAATGTATTCCCCTAAACCGAACTCGGTCCATATGTGACTATAATGGGTGAGGATCGAGGAATCTGCTGGTTCGGGTACCCTTGCTCTAGAAGCCAAAACCTCATATAGTGAACCTTAGGAACCCACCCTAGGTAGAATTACTTTGAATCTTAGTAGATACCTAATTAGGAGTTTTTACTATTTCTTGGTTGTATTGTATTTAATTGTTACTGACTTTTTGTGTTTTACTCTGATTGCATGGCATTACAATTACATGGCATTCAATTATAAAGAGGCGTTTCGTATTCGGTTGTTAGACAGAAAGTTTATCATGGGAAATGGGTTTCTTGATAAAATGAAAGATAATACGGCCGCCTGAATATATTCCGAGAAACGCAAAAAGGGTGACGGAAGAATACACGACTTTACTTCGTGCCTCAAGGTCAAGCTGATTATTCAAGAGTTTCTGACATTTCAACTGCCTTAAAGAAGTTGAGGAGCATTACGGGGATGGGCAGACGTTGGATTATAACCAGGATCAAGCAAAAAAGAGGTAAAGAAGATACCCCTTTTGAAGAATCCGCAAGATTTATCTTAGCATCCAGATGAAGAAGGAGAAGATGTCTTCGCCTGGAGTATGAGGGCAAAGCCGTATATATATCCGCTTTATGTAAAGAAATTTATCTTCTAATAAAGTTTTCTAAATAGAATTAAATCAGAATCAATGTCTCTTTATGCATTCATTTCATGCATTTGCATTACATGACATCATATGCATTAAAATCCATTGAAAGAGCCTAACTGATTAAAATCATGCCTCAGTTAACCTGGAAACCAACCAGCCAACCCAGCCCCGTTACGGTACAAGAGCGAAATTAAAAAATATGGATCAAAGATTAGAAAAGCTTGAGCAGTTCCAAAAAGAAATGCATGAGCAACTTCAGCAGCAGATGCAGGAGCAGCTCGAGAAGATTCAAGAGAAAATGATGGATAAAATGATGGAATCTCAAGGAAGTATGATGACAAAGTTAACGCAGTTGTTGACAGAAAGGAAAGATAAAGGAAAGAGCCCCATGGCCAATGTTGAAGAGGAAGGTGATAACGGACCCCTGTATCCTCCAGGCTTTACTCCCCCAGATGTACAGCCCCAAATGGAAATGTACCCGCGTAAATCTTCTGTTACCATTAGGCCTCAGCAATTTCAGGCCGATGCTTCAAAGGCGATGAATTACCAAACTGGATCAGGCTCTAGCCCTGAGAATATCCCCGTCAATCTTGTAGTCCCTGACTTCGATGAAGTGGTCGAAAAGGAAAAAGCAAAGGAAGAATTGCCAAAGCAATTGGAAGAAAGGTGGAAGTGGGTCGAAGAGAAGTTCAAGGCAATGGAAAGTACTTAGAGATATGGTGGGATTGATACTAAAGATCTGAGTTTGGTACCAGATTTGGTGCTACCTCACAAGTTCAAAATGTCAGAATTCGAGAAGTATAATGGGACTAGTTGCCCTGAGGCCCACATTACCATGTTTTATAGACGAATGGTTGGGTATGTCAATAATGAGCAGTTATTGATACACTATTTTCAGGATAGCCTCACGGGGGCAGTGTCTAAATGGTATAATCAATTGAGCCGTGCTAAGATTAGTTCCTGGAGGGATTTGGCACAGGCTTTTATGAAGCAGTACAGTCATGTGGCAGAAATGGTTCCTGACAGAATTACTTTGCAAAACATGGAGAAGAAGTCGAATGAAGGTTTCAGGCAGTACGCTTAGAGATGGAGGGAGGTTGCAGTTCAGGTCCAACCACCGCTCCTTGAAAGAGAAATGGTGATGCTCTTTATAAATACGTTGAAGGCCCTATTCACCACACATATGTTGGGAAGTGCCACAAAAAGCTTTTCTGACATAGTTATGAGTGGTGAGATGATTGAGAGTGTTATTAGGAGCGGAAAGATTGATGCTGGAGGAAATAACAGAAAGTAAGCCCCAAGGGAAAAAGAAAATGAGGTGAACAGCATGAACACGTACAGCAAATCGATTACGGTGAATCAGCCAAGAAAGGTGGTTACTAATCAGCAGGGTTCATCAAGACAATAATCAGGTGTGAAGCTAGGTACTGAGAAGCTCCAATTCACACTAATTCCGATGTCCTATAAGGAGCTGTATCAAAGCTTGTTCGATGCGCATGTTGTTACTCCTCATTACTTAAAACCTCCACAACCTCCGTATCCTAAGTGGTATGATGTGAACGCGCAATGTGACTACCACGCGGGAATTACGGGGCACTCAATAGAGAATTGCATTACCTTTAAAAAGCTAGTTGAAAAATTCATCAATATGGGTATTGTCAAGTTGGGTGACTCATCTAATGCAGAAAATCCGCTACCCAATCATGATTGACAATAAGGTAAAATGCGATGTATGAAGAGATGTTGGGAAGCGTTCACATCAATGACATGTATGAAGACACAACTGAAGAAAGGGCCTTGTTAGATGTCTGCCCTTATAAATTTAAGAGTGTTCTAAGCAATTTGGATTGCGGAAGAGACCCCTGTAGTTTTTAGAGCTTATTTAGAGTAATGTTCGGAACATTTTTGTTGTTTTTAGCCTAAAAATGATAGAAATTCCTTTGTGAAATAGGCTCATGTCTGAACATCATTATTCTAATGAAATGCATCCTTGCGATTATTTTAGAACCAATATTCTTTCAGTCTGTCTGAATAGTTATTCTTTCATTCTTTTGGATTTTCTTCCACATCATTCATTCATTCATAATCATAATTGTATAAATAGTTACTCATAAATTTATACATTCTTTTGTATAGTCTTTGATATTTATTATAGGTCTCTAGATATCAATGTCATGAATGACACTGCTACAGATTTAGAATCTCCTTTTTGAGCGTGACATGTGTTTAGAGGGATCTCATGACTTTGAAGATGACATAGATCGTAGCCTATCTCCGAACTTGTTGAGGATGGTAGAGCAAGAAGAGAACAAATTTGACCTCTTGAAGAGACAATGGAGATTGTAACTTTAAGAGAACATGCATAACCGGATAAACGAAGCAATACCTTGTTAAGTTACTTCAAGAGTTCAAAGATGTCTTCGTATAGTTATACCAGGATATGCCCAGGTTAAGCACTGATATTGTAATCTGAGCAATAGCACAACGTTAAAAATTTACAGTATGTTCAAGATTCACATCATGAACGATGCAGTTAAAATTCTTTGCCGGGGCAATACCTTCTTCTCTGGCTTATCCCGTTGAAGTCAAGTTGTCATTTTTCCATATTTTTGTTAGATTTCATCCTTATTGAAGAGGAAGATCTAAATTTTCTCATCACAGTTAAATTTTACCCCAAAAGGCTCTATGAGAGAAACCTGATGCCAAAGAAGATCTTTCGCATACAAATTGAAAGTGGAAGATCTTATGGAGAATACCTTACCTGTAATAATATTGATTCTGATTGAAAGGAATGATCAGGACTTGCCTAATACTATGAGTACAGATTTATTGCAAAAAAAAAGAACAAAAAACAAAAACAAAAAGAACCTCTACCGGGGCAATGTCTTTCCCTTTAGCTTATCACGATTTTTCCATTGAAGTTGAAATTCTTTTTCTCCGGGTATTGGCTGAGCTGAAGTAAGATGAAGATCCAATCTCGATACGATCAGTTGAACTTAATTGAAGGAAAAAAGGCTAACAGCTATTCGTCACGGTCAGATGTACCGAAAACGGATAATGCGAGTTTACAACAAAAAAGGTTCGTCCTAGAGAATTCTACGAGGGAGACCTGGTATTGAAAAAGATCCTTCCTCTACAAAAGGATTTTAGAGAAAAATGAGTGTCAAATTGTGAATGTCCTTATGTTGTAAAGAAGACATTTTCTGGAGGAGCACTAATCTTGAGTGAGATGGATAGTAAAAACTTATCTAATCCTGTAAACTTAGATTTAGTCAAGAAATGCTTCGCTTAAAGAAGGAGATGACTAAGGTAAAAACCCGCAAAGGGCACTTTGAGTTGCAAAAAAAAAAGGATGAGATGTGAAAAAATAAAAATGAAAAATGGAAAAAGTAAAAATGGAGAGGCTAAGGTGAAAACCCGCAAAGGGCGCCTTAGACCAAAAGGGATTTGAGCTGAAAACCCGAAAAAGGGCAGCTCAAATTTTGATCAAAATGGGGCATGAGGTAATCAGAGCAACTCAAATTTTGACCAAAATGGGGCATGCGGTGATCTTGCTATACCTGAACCAACAGGAAAGGGTACGTGATATCTTGGAGCATTGACAGAGTATTGTAGATCTCCTAAGCACATGTCAAACTCAGAATGGTCTTCAGAAAGTTTGTACAGAGAAGTTCAAGCTGCGATATCTGGGACACCTAATCTTTATACCATTTATATTGAATTACTTATTCTTGGAATACTTCATTCTTTTTCAAGATATGAGTCAATTCCTCTTTTATTCTCAATATTCTTGATATATTCATTTCAAGCTATGCTCTTAAATCAATTCTATTTTATCCATTATTTTGTTCTTTTGGCAAGCGTGTTGCATTAGAATAATGATTAATGGACTAATAAAACTTTCACAAAGGAAGTTTTATATATTACTCTAGAAGCTTCTAAATAATACAGGAATCTGAAACAGGTCTATTGTTTAGAATGCACCTAGTTTAAAGGTTGAAATATCTGGGAAGGAAAGGTCTAAATTGAGACTATCCCTTCAGATTTTGTTGTCAAGGCATTGATTGAACAAAATGACAAGATGTCGTGTCAGGTGATAAGGCTTCAATGAATAAGCAAACAATGATCACCAAGCTATAGGAAGAGGTTTCCTTGGAGAAGAAAGCATTCATTTATGCATGAGCATTTGGTATGACACATTGGAAATGGTGTAAAAAACCAAAGAGTTTCACATTCTATATCCTTGAATTGCGATATGAGAGGATTGAAGAAAAGTCGATCAAGCAAGAAGACGTTGTAGCATGTCAGTGTTAAAGCCTTAATAAACTTCGAGTAATGACAACCTAAGCGGGATCATTCTCGGAGAGTAAAATTTTACATTCATGCAAACACCATTCACACATGTCTAGTTATGAGCATTTGATTCATTTTGATCATGCCATCCTAATCATTAGGCATAATTAGGTTCATTATACAGGTCATGTTATCCAGAGAACAGATCAGTGAAAATAGCAGATCTTGCCTTCCTGCATCGATAGCGAAGCAGATCGAAGATGGCAGATTTTACCTCCCTGAGTTTACAGTGGAGTACATTGAAGCCAGTAATTCTATCTCCCTGGGCAGTAGTGGAATAGATTAAAGATTACAGATCTTATCTCCCTAGGCAGTAGTGGAGTAGATCAAAGATGGCAGATTTTACCTCCCTGAGGTTACAGTGGAGTACATTGAAGCCAGTAATTCTATCTCCCTAGGCAGTAGTGGAGTAGACTAACGACGGCGGATCTGGTTTCCCCGACATTGCAGTTGAACAAATTGAAGAAACTAATCTTATTTCCCTGAAGTTGTGATGGAGTAGATTAGAACTACAGATCTTATCTCTCTGAAGTTACAATAGAGCAGATCGCATCAGATTTATCTTTAAGTTGTGGCAGAACAAGTTAAAGCTATAAGTCTCATCTTCCTGAGGTTACAGTGGAGCAAATTAAAGATAGCAGTAGGAAGGAATGAGACTATTTAAAGAAGAAAAGCACCGAAGAAGTCAAGGCTTAGTAAGACCGGGCACAATTGGGCTTTTAGTCTTTGCTCTGTTCCCGTTACATGACAACGAGCAAAGAGGGGCAGCTGTACAAGCCCAAATATGCCCGGGCCTAAACCCAATAAAACTTGGGCCAAGCTAAACCCAATTACAGGGCCCAAGTGGCCTAAAACAGCAGAAACCCTAGCAGCAATTAGTAGCGCCACATGCCCCACGTTTGGCAGCCTCCACACCGTCCCACGTTCAACACTCCACGCACGCCACACGCTCGTACCTGCAACAACCACGAACTGTAAAGGGTGGAAAAGAGGTTTTCAGGGGTTTTTCTTTTCGTTATTTTGGCTATTTAAAGTAAAATCGAATCTGTAATAAGGGTTACCAAAATTTTGTATTGAAAATTAAAAAAGAAAATACAAGAGAAAAAAATCAGAAAAGCAATTTTGGGAAAGGTGATCGATTTTGCTCAAATTTTTCTGTTCTTTTTACTGCTTTGTTCTTTCTTTTTTTTTCCTGGTTTCTTAAAACGAATAAACAAAAAAAAGAGTAAGGAAAGGAGGCTTACCAGCGGTGGTGCGCCGTCAATACCCTTGCTGCGCGTCGTCTGAATCGGAGTTGAGTAGGGAAGAAGATTTCGGTGAGGAGCAAAGAGGGGAAGAAAGCAGTCCTTGTGGCTGCTGTTGTTGAAAAGGGAAATGATTTTAGGGTTTTAAAATGGGGTTTTATAGGGTTCAAAATGGCTTATTTCCATGATTGGTCCTCCTGTTTTACAATGCCTTTAAATCACTTTTTTTATTTCTCTTAAATTTTGCTATATCTTTTATTACTGTTTCAATTTAATCCATGTGTTGCACAGCGTTTTGGGTAGTTTGCGAAAATTTCTCTTTTGATCCTCCTCCTGTTGGGCACATTTTAATTCGGTCTTTTTTTTTTGTGTTTTCTATTTTTTAACTTAGCTTTAAAATTTCGTTTATTTTCATTTAATCATTAATTTGTTGTTTTTGTTTTTATATTATTAATTTTATTTTATTAATTAATATTATATTGTATATTATTATTATTATACCTATATATATACCCGCATATGTATCTTATTATATATATACGTATACATTTTAAATGGTTTTAACTACATATACATATATTTTATTTTATTATTTTATTCTTCTTAGTTTTGTATACATATATATACGCACCTATATTTATATTTTATAACATTTTTATAGTTTTTATATATTTTATAATCCAAATATATATATATATTTTATAATGTATATGTATATACACTATTCGAAACTTTTATAAATATATCTTTCTAATCTTTTTTATATATACATATATGTTCATATTTTTATAATTACTAATATATTATGCTTACATTTCTTTTTTTTATGTGAACTTTATATATTTTTTGATTATATTATTTTATTATTTTTGTATACATGTGCATCAATCTCTTATCATACTTTTAAAGAAAAATATATTTTAATTTTTTCAAAAATACTTAAATCATCATATTTTATAAATTTTTAAATATTTGGCATTCATGATTCTCGAGAAAATAATCGTGTCCTAACTTACTGGATTGCGATTATTTTTCGACGAATTTAGAAAGCCAAGTATTTAGTTTGCAATAAATTCACAATCTTCAAATGAAAGCTTATTCTCGGGAATCCAAAAATGTCGGGTCCTAACTTACTGGTCATGACATTTTATTTTCTCGAAATAAGAATTTTTAAAATCAAAAGACAAACTTAATTTTAAAGATTTAAAAATATTGTGCCCTAACTAACTGGGTGTGATATTTTATTTCTTTGAAATAGGAATGTTTATCTTTTTAATTCATCCTCAAGTTAAAATTTTTTATTTAAACTCTTTTCAAATTTTCGACATCAAGACATAAAATAATCAAATTTGGTACCGATTTTTGGGCGTTACGAGGGTGCTAACCCTTCCTCGTACGTAACTGACTCCCGAACCTGTTTTCTCAAATTTTGCAGACCAGAATTATTTTTATGGTGAGCCGATCACACCTTAATAAAGGATAGGTGGCGACTCCAGTTTTTTTTTTAAGTCGACAACCCAAATTTTTGTTTTCAAAAAATGGTTTCGACATTTATATTTTTATTAAAATATTAATAAAAATTAAAAATATTTTAATTAACATACATGATCATCTCATATAAAATAGTTTTTAATATTACTTAAATTTTAATATTTTTCCCTATTATATTTCAAAAATTTTATATAAATAGTAATAATTACCCCAATAAATAAATAATTTGTACAGATTTTTTTTTATATTCTCTTTTCTTTATTATTTTTTGAAGTCTAAAGTGAGTCAATAAGCAATTAAGCATACCAGTCCCACATTTTTCTTTTTAACTTTTCCTTTTCCTCTCTTTAACAAAACATGATTTTACTACAAGTTTACTGTTAACTTTTGGGATTAATTACGTCAACACTCCTAAACTACTTTTGAAATTTTAAATTGGTTTTAAAGCTTCAAAACATTATAATTAAGTCCTTACAGAATCAATATCATATCAATAATGTTCTTTCGTCAACCTAACCATCACTTCAGATGTTAAATATCAATTCAAATAGGATGTGGAACATTTTTAAAACACGTGAAGAAAATTATTGTAACACATGTATATCTATTCTATGGATGGATAGAATGTAACATGTTAAAAATTAGACAATATTATTAAAATATAGGAGGAGTATTTCCTTTTATTTTAACATATCATATTTAAACAGTATATAAGTACATACATGTTTACAGTTTGATTTGATATTTTAAAGTTTGGTGACTAATTTAGAATTTAAGCATGTTTAAGGACTTACAGGTAAATTAACCCTTTGTTCTTTATTTAATATAATTATAATTCTCAATCAGTCTTCCAAGAAAGAAGAGCTTGTTTCTTTACTCCAGCTCCAGCTTTCATTGTTGTCAGTAAAAAAAGGAACAGACAAACAAAACAAAAAGCAGAACAAACAGAGTCAAATGTGTGGGTTTTCAGGCTATCAGCCATAGCACAGGCTCCTTCACTCTCAGCTCCTTTCTTTTACTCTGGGAAATCACAATATCTTTGCCCTGCATGTTGGCCACTGATGGGTGAGAGCCCCATGATATCCTTGTGTTCAATTTGGTACTTCATTTTTTCCCCTATAATGTGTGCTTATTTTGGATGTTTTCTTACATGGGTTTGGTTCATTTTCATTTTCCTTTTTTGCAGTTGTTGATTTCTTTTGGCATCTTTACCTGGAACTTTACCTGCACTGCTCCTCAGTGTAACTTTGTGTAAGTTTACTTGGTAGATTACTCTATTGTTACATCATTTTAAGTTCAGGTCAATTCTGATTCGAGTTGCTGGCTTGTCATGATCAAATCAAGTAGTGTCAAGTTCGGGTTCAAGTTTATCAATTCAGATTTTCAGGTTCCAGTCAGAATTGACTTGTCTAATTCTAAGGAGTCTGGGTTTCTAACTTGGGGGTTATATATATATTTTTAGACTAATTATTATTTTGGTTGTTGCATTCAACTGGGTATTTTAACACTACGTTGCTTGGACTTGGGTGTGAGTGTCGGATATGGGTCTATAATTGACTTTTCTAATGATTTTCATGTATTTTAAGGATCCTTGAAAGCATATTTCCGTATCCATGTGCTGGATATGAATGTTGGACACAAATGCTTCAAGAAAAATAAAAAGGTTGTGCAACATAGTTTTAATATCTCGATGAGATTATTGGATCTTATTGAACAAGTATTCTACAATGAGACTGAATTTTATGAACTAAAATCCCTTTTGCAAATGTATAACTATCTGTGCATAATATATGTGAGATCCTATATTGATCTTTCGCAGGCTGGAGATAGGTATTAACTGAGTTTTTCCGGTATCATTGATGATGAAACCAAAGAACGGCAGTCACCCGATTATGCCTCTTCGGTCTCGGAATCCAGCCGCTAACTTTTGCATGTTTCTGAAAGTAAAGTCCGCGGGCTGCAGTCCGTGTGAAGCTCCGGTTTACCTAAATGTGTATGACTTGACAAATGCTAATGGCTATGTTTATTGGGCAGGTTTTGGTATATTTCACTCTGGAGTGGAAGGTTAGATGAGTTTCTTTCCTTGAGAGCAATTTTCATGAAAATCGAAGCACATTTGACATTTCATTGCATTGCTTTACAGTTTATGGTGTAGAGTATGCCTTTGGAGCTCATGACTACCCGACAAGCGGTGTCTTTGAGGTCGAACCTCGACGGTGCCCTGGCTTCAAGTTTAGGAAATCAATTTTCATGGGGATTACATGCTTGGACCCTGCCCAGCTAAGAGAGTTCATAGAGCGGCAATCTGGGAGTTACAATGGTGATACATACCACTTGATTTTTAAGAACTGCAACCATTTCTGCGAGGATATATGTTACAAGTTAACCGGGAACCGGATGCCAAAATGGGTCAATCGACTTGCAAGAATTGGTATTATATCCCATATGTGCTTTATTGAGCTTAAAGTTCTTTTAGGTCTAGCTTTTCTTGGATTCTTAAGTATCCATGTCATTTAGTTCATCACTGTCCCTAACTTCACTTCCGATGCTTTAAGACACGCACTGAAGTACGCTACTTCAACGCCCATTTATCATCTTTGCAGGTTCATTATGTAACTGCATACTTCCGGAGGCACTCAAAGCTACTGCGGTCTGCCATGACCCCAACTTCCAAGCTGATAATGAAAAGAAGAGGCTGAGAAGTGCCTTCAGCTGCTTATCGTCGATCTCAATACCTCAGAGGGAAGTATCAATGTCTTCACTCTTTTTGCACTCTCACTACAAAGGCTGTTTACCGCCATGGGAACTAAAGCGACTGAAAAGCTGCACGTTGAAGCAACTGTAAGACAGGCTTATAACTTCAGTATCTCTTTTCCACGGTGAAAACGGATTGTTGTTTGTCCCCTTCAAGGTTTTGAAGCACCGGATCATCCAAGTCGCTTGAAGGGGCAAAATCTTTACAAGTTTGCTCTTTTCCTTCCCTGCATTCTTAACTACGCTCGTGGAGTAGCTTGTTGTTGATGTTAATGTATTTATTATGTCTGATTGATTCTGGTGTTGCAGATGTTGCCCATGCAAAGTCTGTACCGAAACAACTGAGCCACCGGACTTTTTCCGGTTAATTGTTTAGAAGGCATTGAGCTATTTTCATAATTTACGAGAAAGTTAATCCAATTGAATAACAATAATATTAATCGCAAAACTTAAAATCAACAGCTTAATAATTTATGTGTAGTAGAACCAACAGTTCTCTAATTTATATGTAATGTATTAGCAAAAATAGCTAAAGTTCATCTGTTTACTAATGACTAAATTAGCTTATATTACAATGTACAAAAACCAAATTTTAATAAATTATAATATACTGAGCAGCTTCTTGGTTTTTGTAAAATATAAGAATTGAATTTCATAATTATACTTAATTATTTTAAAATTTATATTTCCATTCTTGATTCATATATATATTTATGATATTTTATTATTTTCTACCAAAATATTTTATTAAAAATTAGTATATAAAATATATAAAATATTTAAACTAAACAACGAAATAAGAAGTATTAATGTGTCGAGGGATCTGTACAACTAGTTTAGTCTAGCCTACATTGAGCCGGATTTAGACTTAAATTTTTTAACATCAGGCCATCTCAATTTTATTGTTCAAAATAATAAAAACATTTTTACTTTTAAATAATAGAATTTTAACCAAGAAGTTTAATTTAACCATATTAAAAATAAATAATATTAATTATTAATAACAGATAAAATCTTATTAATAACAATTTTTATTTTTCGCATAAAATTTTTTATTGGATTGAACTACACAATTAAGTATGTTAATTAATTATTAGTATATATTATTTTAAATTAATTTTCATTTAATTAGTGTTACAATTATATACTGATTAAAATTAAGATTTATCATTATAAATAGTATCGAACACGCATGTTTTTTTTTAAATAGAGCGGTGGCTGAACTAATCAGGCCATTGGTTCATTGGTCCAACCAGTCTGATTAAAAAATTATTAAAATTTTTAAAAATAATTAAAAAATTACAATTCAATCGCCTAGTTCAACCGATTTTTGTCTAGTTCAATCAGTCCAACCAACTGGTCCGGTTCAAACAATATTGTTCAACACTTAAGTATTTTCAAACAAATAGCATCTAAATAATACTACAAAAAATGGAGATTATTAAGTATTGGTTTCTCGAAGAGGAAATTTCAAGTTGTATTCAAAGGACAACATTACCGAAAAATATGAAAGATCATTTTAATCGCTGACAAAGTTAAATTACGATATTCTTTCCTCATAAATTTATTTAGTTTATTAAACATATAATGCTAAATTTATTTTTAAATTTAGCCTTATTCACTTTTCTTATTGTAAGTTGTTATTAATTTTAAATTTTTTTTATTTCTTTTCTAAAATAACCACTAGAACGAATTTAATGTTTAATTTTTTGCGTTCGGTAAGTCCATTAAAAAAAAGTAGGCGCTAGTCATAAATTTTAAAATTATTTTATGCCCAGAACAAACATCAAACCCTTAATCGAATGTTTGAATTAACATCCATTCGAAAAGTATTTTTTAACCTAAATCATAATTTCAATTTCGATGGTAAACGCTTTTTAACGGTTGTAAAATCAAGTTTCGACCGAGGGATCCGATTCGGACCATATACATCTATAACGTACTTCAAGGGCCGGCTCGCTCAGTGGGGAATACTAGTGTGATATTAGATAGTAGATACCTTGAATCTCCCAAATCCTCAGTCATTTCAACTCTAAAACCCTAATCCCCAAAAATGGGCAAATTTTGGGTGATTTTTGTTGCTTCGATCTCGATCCTTCTTCCATTTCTATGCAATTCTTTCTCTCCCGAGACTCCCACCGATCGCCGAGTCCTGGTCCTCCTCGACGATTTCGCCGTCAAGTCGTCCCACTCCTCATACTTCAACTCTCTCAAATTACGCGGCTTTGACCTTGACTTCAAACTCGCCGACGATCCTAAGATCGCCTTGCAGCGCTACGGCCAGTATCTCTACGATGCCTTGATCCTATTCTGCCCCTCTGTTGAACGTCAGTTATTTCTCATTTTAAATGAATTGTTGTCATTTGCTCTTCTTTTTTTTGTTAACGCGTTTTTCGTTGAAGTAGTAATTAATATTGTCTTGTTTTAAATAGGATTTGGAGGATCTGTTGATGTTGCTGCCATTATCAATTTTGTTGATTCTGGTCATGATTTAATTATTGCGGCGGATGTTAATGCTTCTGATTTGATCCGGGAAGTTGCCACCGAATGTGGAGTTGATTTCGATGAGGTCAGATGTTGTTTGTATTCTCCAATTTGATGCTTTCGTGCTATGTTATTGCTTTACTTTATTGTGTATAGAATCTTTCCTTGTTCGATGAGTAGGATCCTTCGGCTATGGTTATCGATCACACTGGCTATGCAGTTTCGGAAACAGAAGGAGATCATACTTTGATTGCATCTGATGATTATATTAAATCTGATGTGATTATAGGAAGCAAGAAAATTGAGGTAAGTATTAATGCCTGCATTTTCAGTCTTACTCTGCTCATTAGGGTATCGGTCTTGATCTGCTAATTTGAGGTTGTTCCGATCATGATAAAGTAGTACATATCAGTTCACTTTTCTTTAGACGTTTTTCAGGTTGTAATGCTTGTTATTTCTCTGATATATAAGCTAGCCACACATTTTACAAGCTTATATTGAATTCTGATAAGTTGTTTGAAGCTCATTGTATGTTATTCAGTGGTTGTGATTACAGTGACAATAGTTTTAATAAATTTTCCACAGGCTCCTGTACTTTTCCAGGGCATTGGCCATTCACTTAATCCTGTCAATAGCTTGGTAAGCTGCCTGCATCCGGTTTCAAAGAATTTAAGGAACATGTATTTCAATTATTAAAACCAGAAGCTTCTTTTTGATCCCTTTAAAATGTGCCCTATGTTTAGGTGTTAAAGGTTCTCTCAGCTTCTCCATCTGCCTATTCAGCTAATCCCTTGTCCAAGCTGTCAACTCCACCATTATTGACGGGTTCCGCAATCTCCTTGGTTTCAGTTGTCCAGGTACAAACAACTGTTCATATATCTTCTGCACGGCCAGATCCTGAACCTCTGTCTGTTCCATCTTATTTTAAGATAGTTTTGCATGAATGAAAGAAACTTATTTTTCTGTGATGGTTTTTTTTTTTTTTTAATTTTATTTTGTAGGCAAGGAACAATGCACGAATTCTGATTACTGGTTCACTAAGTATGTTCAGCAATCGGTATGTGGTATATTAACATTTCAAGTTAACCGAGCTTCCTTGATGAATTTGTTTCCTTTTGATTTTGAACTTTATAAACATGTCACATGTCTTGATAAATTGTTAAAATATTTTCAGATTTTTTAGATCTGGTGTCCAGAAATCTGGGAGCTCAACCAAGTGAGTGAAATTCTAACTCTCTAAACTACCCTTTCAATATAAGACCTTGGAAATGTTAAAACAAGTCAGCAGCAACTGATTTTCAATACATAGAAGGAAACAGCTAAAGCTAAACAAGTTTTTAGGTCCTGAAACCATCATCTGAAGTCCATGTTAAACCTTTATCCTTTATATGTATCTTCTTATTCGTTGAAGGAGGGAACCAGATGCATTGCCAAGTTTATACTCAAATTTATGCCTTTGCCCTTGCACTTAAGTGCATACTAGTTGTTGTTTACTAACTGACGTGCTTGTGAGAAATGTTCTTTCTGATGGCAGATATGAGAAATCAGGTAATGAGCAATTTTTGACTGAACTTAGCAAATGGATTTTCCATGAAAGAGGTCATCTTAAGGTGGGCATATTGATCAACTTTATCATTGTAAATATCTGTTTCTTGTAAAAAAATTATGGGCATGTCACATGTGTGGTGCTGATTTAACTCATTTTGATCTGTAGGCTGTGAATGTAAAACACCACAAAGTCGGAGAAACAGATGAACCTGCTTTGTACAGGATTAATGATGAGTTGGTAATTCTTCCTCCCTATATGTCTTGTTTAATGTAAATACCATTTTGCAGAAATTTAACTGAAAAGAAATGGATGTGATTTTATGAAGGAATACTCGGTTGAGATCTATGAGTGGTCTGGAACTAGCTGGGAGCCATACGTTACTGACGATGTCCAAGTCCAGTTTTACATGATGAGCCCCTATGTTTTGAAAACTTTGTCGAATGACAAAAAGGTTCTTTATTTGCCTCTTTAGATTATATGGTTTGCGAAATCACCCTTCTCTTAGTAGGAAGTCATCCACATAAAATACTGGTCCATTCTTGTACTGCAGGGTCTCTATTCCGCGTCATTTAAGGTTCCGGATGTTTATGGTGTTTTCCAGTTCAAGGTTGAGTACCAAAAGCTTGGGTATACAAGCTTATCCCTTTCAAAGCAGGTATCGTATTTTGTTTCTCATGATTCTGGATACAATTTCTCCTTTGAGACTTCTCTTACTAGTTATCTGGAAGAAACTTGCAATAGAAATAGAAGTTCTCAAAAATCAGTATAGGAGAGTAACTGATAGTGATTTATGTCTAGTTATTTTCATCTAACTAATATTGTTTTTCGTAATTGCTTTTGGGGTTTATCACATCTCATGGAATATTTTATTTTACAAATAAACTATCAAAACTTCGAATTTTGCAGATTCCAGTCAGGCCATATAGACACAATGAATATGAAAGATTCATACCAACTGCTTATCCCTACTACGGAGCTGCATTTTCTACGGTAAGACTCTTACACTCTCCTTTCAAACTACTTCTATATGATCCGGATTCAAAAAATAAGTGTCAAACATGGATATATGTCCGTCATAGATATGCCTACTTTTTTGTTTTTTTAAGTTATTCCACATATTAGGAGGATCATACTTAATGGTCTCGGTATCTAAATATGTGATGGGGATGAAGTATCAAACATGAGTGCTTTAAGAAAAATGAAAAGTCTTTGTGGTTTCCTCCCTTGAAAGAAATGGCGGGTGATGTATTTTAACTTATTGGTATGGGTTTTTGATGCAGATGGCAGGATTCTTCATCTTTTCTTTTGTTCATCTATATAACAAGTAAAGTGTGGCATGTCTAGTATGCTTTGCCTCGGACGGTGGGATTACAATTTCTAGCCAACAATGGTAGTCATAAATGTATCGTAGAAATTTTAGACTTTGAGTTCTAGTATCAATGATGAAAATCAAACCCTAACAGATCTCCAAAAAAGGATTTTGATGCACCATGATTTTGAGTGGATACAGAAGGTGCATTCGCAGTTACATCTACTTTATTTTAACCCTGGATGTATTTGACTTTACTACAGGGTCTGGGCGAAAGAAATATAAAATTATTAAAAATATATTTGAGCAGCTCTTTTTTTTTTTTTGAAAAATAATAGTAATTAAAAAATGTAAATAATTTTGTTGATTTGATTTTGCTTCTGGTGGTCACTCAAAGTTCAAATAATTAGGAGAATATATTTTATTTTATTTTTAAAATGAATTAAGTTACCTTTTTAATGTATTACTTATGCTGTGAAAGTTGTGTACATATTTTTAATTGAGTTCATTTTGGGTTGTAAAAGGAAGCAATATGCAATTAAGACGTAATTAGGTAGTGATGGTGGGTTTTTGAAAGTCTGTTACCATGGAGAAGGATGGTGTCATCAACTTAAAAGGAGCTTTGTGTTGGCATATTTTGATATTTTAGAAAAATATTTAATATATGTTCATAAAATATCAAACGAGTCAGAAATATTTATCTTTTTTCCTCCTCTTGTTTATTTGTTATATAACTTTACTTCTTTTATTATTTATTGAGGGAGCATATTGCACTAGGGTTCCAAGGGGGGCGGGGTAGTCATCCCTTTGCAAAATTTCAGATTTTTAAATTTTATATATAAATTATTCTAAAAATTTTGTGCTCACATTGTATAGCATTTCTCTCCCTCGTCAAACTGTATTTTATATAATTTGTCCCATTAAGTCATAAGGTTATACTTTCTATTAACAAAGTATTTTTCAATTTTTAACTATATAACTTTAATAATAATCAAATATTAATATATGATGGGCCTTAAAAGACTAAATTTAGAGGTCTAATATAGACTTTAAAGCCAAAATTTAAAATTAATTGATTCGGCCATACCCATACATATTAGGTTAGTGACTTTCTTATATTTTGATTTGTATGTCTTGCTAAGGAATTATCTTTCGCTGGTACGATATTAACATAGCCGATAGAAAAAGAAAGGAGTTTGATGTCAAGACTGAAAGCACAGAGTAAAAAAATACAAATTATCTCCCTCTTGGCTCCTTATGCAAAAAATCACTCGGTAAATATTTTTGCATAAATTATGTTCTTTATTTATTTGTCTTACTTTTTTTCTTTTTCCTAATATGTTGTTGTTTAATATATTATTACAATCTTCAAGTTTTTCAATTAAATTATGGTCAATAAAAAATCGAATTTTTTTTCAAGAAAAGGGTGTCAGAAAGTAATAATGATCAATTGGTTCCTCAACCTTCTGTTATTAGTGGAGAAAAATTAAATACCAGATCTTGCCAAGCTCCTGAACGAGATATCAGATATTCTCAATCCCAAGCTCTTGAACGCGATATCGAGTCTTCCCGAACTCTTGAACAAGATAACAAGCCTTCTCAATCCCAAGATCCTAAACGAGATATCGAGTCTTCTCAAGTTACTAAACATCCTTGTAAGGCGTTGAGAGTCGAAACAAAGGAATTTGATGCTTCTTCTTTAGAGCATGATTTGAGACTTCGAAAGTCTATTTGCGATTACCCTCCAAATCAATAGGACGAAATCCGTCGAGCTTACATTAAGTTTGGGCCATATCAACCAATTACTCCAAGTGAGGCTCTAACATCTCCTCAATATATTAACAAGAATGGACGTCAATTTCTTCCATCCTGGTACAAGTTATTCCCAGATTGGCTCGAGTTTTCACCAAGAATGATGCATATTGCCTTCCTTGTTTTCTCTTCAACAAACCATTTGGGCGTCATGGAAATACTTTTATAAGCCAAGGATTTCGACCATGGAGGATAATTATCTTATACACTGTCAGTGGAGTAAAAAAACTCTACAAACGAGTTTGGGTTGATGCCATTTATTTTTAGGGTATAATAAAATAATATATATATTTAAACTAGAGTTGTCCATGGGTTGGACCGAACTGAGGCCTGATTTTAGAAAAAATTAATGTCCATACCCATTTTTTGGCAGGACTGACCCGATCAATAAGCCCATTTTACTGTTCAAAACTTAATAAAATATTAAAAATAATTTTAATTGATATTTTATATATTTTATAATTAAATTTAAAATTTTTAAAAAATATTTTTTATTATTTAAATTGAATTTGGGCCAACACGATGTACAAAAATCCTTGCCCAAGCCTGACCCAAGTCAGGTCAGGCCTATCGAGCCGACAGGCTACCTAGCCGTTGGACAGATCTAATTCACACTATGAATATTCAAAGGGCTTAATATATCATTTGCAACTTAAATTTGATAAATTTTTTTATTTTCTTTATTCAATATTGTACATGTATTTGACCAAAATGTATAACTTTTACCAAATACATGTATCCAGGGGCAAAGCCAGAAAATTTTTTTAGGATGGCTAAAATTAAATTCTAATTTTTAATAGCCTATATCTTTATAATTTTTAAAGGACTAAATCAAAATTTTATTATTTTTAGGGGGCCCAAGTGTAATTTTACTTTTACTAATTTAAAATTTTAAAATTTGTAAAAAATCTAAATGGATTTTTCGGGGACCAAGACCCGTGCTAGCCCCCTAGATACACCACTACATGTATCATATTGTACCAAAAATAATACACATACAATGTTAGAATAAAATGTCAAACTCATATACTAAATAGTGTATTAAGCCTATTTAAAGATATTGTACGAAAAAACAAATTAGTTAGGTCGAATACTCAATTTTCATGTATAACATCTCAACATAATAGAGTTAGCAAAAAAGAAGTCAAATTTTGTTATTAGTATAAATTATACATAAGTTGTAGATTTAGTTCATATATTTTAATTTAATCATTTTTAGTCAATGTACTTTTTAAAATTTGAAATTAGTAGTTAAATTCATCAAAGTTCCTATCACACGTATAACGTCTTCTTAGCTCGTTATTTCACCTAATACTCATAGAAAATTAACATTATTTTAATTAATGGATTTAACTATTATCATTTGAGCTAGGATAAAAATTTCAAAATTCGAAAAGCATGTGAACTAAAAACAATCAAATAGGAGAAAATCCACAACATATGAGACCAATAACAAGATTTTTCTTAATAGATTTAATTGCTACTATTTGGTTGAGGATTGAATTTAAAATTTTGAAAAATATAAGGACTAAAATCAACCAGTTTTGAAAAGTATATGGGCTAAAATTGACAAAGGGTCACGTAATTTAATTAATAGATTTAACGATTAATCTTTAACACGGGGAGAAAACATGATCAAATTAAAAAACATGGACTAAACCCACAACTTACTATACCAATAATAAAATTTTTCCTAATGGATTTAACTACTAAAATTCGGTTCAAGAGTGGAATTTAAAAATTCGAAAAAACTAAAATCGGCCAATTCGAGAAGGACTGAGATTAAAATTGTTCGAATTAAACTACAAAAACTTACATATGATTATTGCAAAATTGGAATAAAAACAAACAACAAAATACAAAACACCAACACACACAAAAACAAATTGCAGAACACAAACAATAACAACAACAAAACAAAAGAAATAATTAGTTAATCATTCAACGCAAGGAAATTAGTGGGTTTTTCATTTTAATCCCACATCTAGCAATTGAAAGATTTGGTCAAATTGCATTGCACGGGCAGGTCCTTAGCTCGATTGAAATCGATTCCATAATCATTCATCAACTTGGAATTCTTGAAGAAACAAAGGCATGTGAGGTCGGCTTCGTTTAAAGCCATGCAACATGAGGCCGATGGCGGCGGAGGGCTGGGGTTCCCGGCAGTCACGCTCGGCTGGCATGCCTTGAAACCTTCTTTGTTCATGCCACAAACTTTCTGACCATTTGCCACCATGGGTCCGGACCCAAGGGCTAAACCAGCTACCACCATTGTCACGATCATAAGCTTAGCGTATCCTTCCATTTCTTTTTGAGCTTAAACAACACTTGTAATTTGCTTGGAATGGCTTTGATAGAGAAAGAGAGTTAGGCCTTTATATAGAAAACTAGGACTTGGATGAAAGTGGGTTGGATATTTGTAATTCGAATTCTCATGTTTATTTTAAAACTTGAATATATTTATTATTTATATTAAATTTAAGTATCATTATTTAAATTTGAATTAATTAAATTAGTTTTTGAATACTTTAGTAGGTACAACTTTTTTTTTAAAAAAAATTAAAAAAGAAAATAGATTTAAATATCTATTATCCGCAAAAATAATATGGATTTAAATCATGATAAATAATAATTAAAATCCTCGACAAATATCTAAATCCGCATTTACTAAACTCAAGTTAACTTGGAATCAAACCACAAACCACAAACCACTGCACCATTTTCTAAAAGGACAGCTTGGTATTTGGTGATGAAATTCTATGCACATATGGTATTTATGGGATTGATGAATTAGTAGAAGATGCTATAAGGCTCTCGTGACATATAAGAGTTGGCAAATTGGCATTACTATACATAATTAATTAATATGTATGTATATTTATATGTGGATCACGGGCACACATTGGAGGTGCAAAGGGTCGGTTTGGTGTGGGAAATTCGATCCAAAATTAATCAAGTTTTGTATAGTTTAAATAATAGGAAGAAGCTAGCTAGCATGTGATTCCAAATATCAAAAAAAGTTGACCATGTCAAAATTTGGCTCTTTCTCGATGGATATATGGGTGTAGGTGACTTCATCAGTTCATTAATAAAAATTAGATGCGAAAGTATATTTGAATTTATTGATATAGTAAAACTTATTAATCTTTTGATTCTAAAGATGGGATGTTAGAAAAGTTATGTATGTGCTGTGAATCATAACTTTAATATATAACTTTTGTACATTAACCTTAATTTTTAATTAGTCCATAATCAAGTAGAAATTAGTTACTAGAGTATCTAAACATATTTGGCATGTATTTTATTTAATAATAGAAGCCAACATATATATACTAATTAATTTGGCTAACCTTTTATGATAGTAAATAATAACATGTAATTATTTTTATTATATATGTGACATTCATATAACCCAACAATCTCCCACTTGGGCGACATATATATACTAATTACCTTATAATTACATGTCATTTTATAATTTAATGAGTACAAAATTTTACTATCATGTTCAAAAGGTATTCTGAATAATCTCATCCATTAATTATGTTAACATAAAACCAAGATGACTTTCGTTACATATATTCTAACTAAATCCACCCCTAATAACTTATACTAACACAACCAAATGGTATAGATGAAGTATGGATGTATGACATGGAAATCATATGCAATGTGATCTAAACATGTCTATTTCCAATTGGTCATCCTTAAACCTTAGTGAGATCAAACCTTATCAAAATTAGAGTGTGAATAAACCAAATAAAATTTATTTTTGCAGAAAATAACCTTAAGATATCCGTAAACTGAAATAACAAAAAATGCGCCTATAATAGAAAAGCATTTAAAATTACAAAGTCCCACTAAAATCGAATACCCTTGAATGTCATTACACCAATATCAGCAGTGTGCTCATGAAAAACCTTGGGTGATAGTTCCTTAGTAAGCAGCCCTGCAACTATGGAGTCTATATCGATATGCTCAATAGACTTATGACCACTTTGAACTCTTTCTTTAACAATTAGGAACTTAAAGTCCATATGCTTCGACTTTGATGTGCTCCTATTCTTATTGGAATAAAGGGTTGCAGATTTATTGTCACTAAACATGTAACAGCCCGTTTTCAGTGAAATCAGAATAGTGGTTTCGGGACCACAAATCTGAGTCCAAAAGAGAATTTATTTTAATATTATTTTATGATCTACTGTATGATAGGAATAACATATAAAAATTTTGTTAAGAAAAATTTTACCGATTATATGTTTAATTGTTAGAAAAGACCAAATTGCATAAAGTGCAAAAGTTGAATTCTAGTAGCTAGAGGGATCAAATAGCTATGGAATTCAAAATTTGAGGTCCTTATAAGGCAAATAGACCATTAAGAGGAGTTAGTAGATAATTATGATGATTCATCCATGGAAATTTGAGTAAAGAAAAGGACTAAATTGGAAAGTGGAAATAATAAAAGATGATAATTAATTAATTAACAAAATATCATCTTTTTCAACATCTTTCCCCAAATTATTTTCATGGAAACCCTAGCTAAGAGAAAAGCATTCAAGCAAACTTACTTGGCTTAATTGGGTAAGTAATCTTGTCCCGTTTTTAGTAATTTTTATATTTTCGAGATTGTAATAACCTAATCTAGCTATTTTGGGGATTAATTTGCAAAGTTATCAAATTATTAAAGTTTTTCCATCGATGAATATGCATGAATTATGAAGTTTTATGGTAGAAATGGAAATGTTGTTGATAGGTAAACAACTTTTGTAAAGTGAATTTTGATGAAATTATGATTTAGGGACTAAATTGAAAAGATGTAAAATTCATGGAAAAATTCTAATTTTTGTGAAATAAATGGGCTGTAAATGTTATATGTAAAAATTGGCTAGGCTTGGAACAATGATTAAATTGCATGAATTTTATTTTCCGAGCCTAAGGACGAAATCATAATTAAATAAAAATATGGGGGCAAAATGGTAATTTTTCCTAAGATGTGAATTGAATTGAATAGAATATGAATTATATTAAGTTGAGTTAAATTTACTCGTATAGAACCGGATAGACCTAGTTCGGAATTGGATCGAGAGAAACAAAAGGTATTGGAATAGTAGCCTACATACACGAACGATTATCGAGGTAAGTTCGTGTAACTAAATTGTGTATATTTATATGTTGAATTGAATGTTGTATATATATGAATTGTGTAATTACCATGTACATGAAATTGATTACATATATGACAATGCCCGACAAATATTAAGTTTTGTTTGAATAAATGAAATTTGATTGGATACAGGGTTCCTGTATTGGTTGTGGCCCTGCATATGTTGCGGACACACCATAGCTTGAAAGAGCGCCCTGTTATAAGCCCTCTTGAGCTTTCTGTTATATGATTCCTGTGAGCTTCCCGATAATAGCTCTTCGGATCATCCCGATTAGTTGTGATCCTGCATGTGTTGTGGGCACACCGTAGCTCTTATGAGCATCCCGTTATATGGCTCTTCGTGAGCTTCCTGATTAAAGGCTCTTTGTGAGCTTCCCGATATGGCTCGCTTAAACTTCAATATATATGGCTATCCAGAGCGTCCCGATATATGGCTCTTCGGAGCTACCCATTATTGGCTCGCATAAGCTTTCCGATTATGGCTCTTATGAGCTTCCTGTTATACAGCCCGGATAAGCTTCTCATTATATGGCTCAGAAGAGCTTCCTGTTATTTGGCTCAAGAGAGGGCTTCCCGATTATGTGCTCTAGTGAGCACTCCCGAATATGAATTGACAGTTTACAGATTTGTACACTTTATGTGTACTACCCATGTATCCATTGAAATTTTAAATGATTCAACGGGAGAAATTCTGATATGAGTTAAAATGAATTTCGAATGAATCGTTACCTGTATTTACTTGAAAACACATGGAAATATGATATTTTATGAGCTCATTCTTGTTCTTGTTATTTATATGAAATACATGACTAACATGTTTGATGAGGATGTGAGTGTTTAGGTTATTGATTAAATTGATTTGGATGTACTTTGTATGCTTACTTTAAATGTAAATGAATGGTAAGTTAATTTCCTGTTATACGAACTTACTAAGCTTAAAAGCTTACTTTGTTTTATTTCCTCTGTTTTATAGTACTCAGAAGCTTGTAAAGGTTGGAAGCTGGTCAGAGATACATCACGCTATCCATCGGCTCGTTTCGGTATAAATAGCAAAATTTTCTTTGGGCATAATGGCATGTATAAGCTAATAAACCAATGTTGACAAATGAATGTTTTGGTTGTAATTAACCATTGGAATGGCTAATGATGGTATGCTTTGATGTACACATATATGAAATTATATTATGTTTGGTGTTTGTGTGCTTGAATTGGTTGGATTGGTATACTAGGTATAAACATGCTTAAAAGAGTATTTGAACAATTTGGTAAGTTGGATACTTGAATAAATATGATGGTATAGCATGCATAAGACCTGGTTTTTGGCTTGATTTGAGGGTTATGAATTGACTTGTGAATGTGATTAAATGTTGTGTAGGTAGAAGACAAATTGGGTGAGAAAAGTGGCCTTGGAAATGACCTATTTTTGTACACACGGGCAGAGACACGGGCGTGTATCTCAGCCATGTGTGACACACGGCCATGTGCAAGGGTGTGCGGTTTGGTCGTGTGTCCTCTGCTTCTTAAAAATTTAGAAACAGAATGCTCCGAATTTCCCATACGGGCAGAGACACGGGCGTGTGTCTCAACCGTGTGTGGCACACGGCCTAACACATGGGCATGTGTTTTGGCCTTGTGACTCTTGCACCTAATTATTGTAAATTAAATTGTTCACACGACCTAGCACACGGGTGTGTGGCTTGGCCGTGTGACCAAGTCAGTATACAACCTAAAATAGACACGGGCTAGGACACGGCCGTGTGCCTCACATCGAATGCCCACACGGCCTGAGACACAGGCGTGTCACGGCCATACGGGCGTGTGTCCCTTGCACATTGGAAAATTTTTGAGATTTTGCGAAAAATTCTCTGTGTTCCCGATTTAGTCCCGACTCGATTCTAATGCGTATTTTGGGCCCCGAAGGATCTTATAAGGGACTTTATGATTGATTTCTGATATAAACATTGTATGATGTGAAATGTCTATTATCTGTTCTGAAATCTCTGGTAATGCTCCGTAACCCTGTTCCGGCGACGGGTTCAGGTTAGGGGTGTTACAAAACAACTTAAGTAGTTTTTCTATTCCATCCACAATTCGCAGCCCAATAATAAAATTTTGCATCCATATTCTATGGTTAGGTGTCTCGTAACATGCTATAATCACAGTTGCCATGATCAAAGAAGCTGTGACTAGTTGCTTAACACTCTTCCAAGAGACAACTCCTACAGCAAGCATATTTGTATAGCTTGTCGTAGATTTCATACAATCTTGGCATCCAACAAAGTTGGAGTCTGTATATCAGAGTTCAGACGATCTTTAACTTATCAGATCTTCGATATTTGAGCATGTAATTTTTTTAAGATATTGCATGACTCGTTTGGTTGCTTCCCAATGATCCATACCCAAATTTGAATTGATACAATAATTGAATTAAAACAACGAAAGAGAAGTAGATTGTATGAATTATTATCCACATTAAATACATTTTCTTGGAAGGAACAATAGATGACTTAAAATTTAATTTAATTTCTTTGAATTATTCTTTAATATATTGTAATTGAATAATTGAGTTGGAAGAGAAAATTAAATTAATTAAGTCATTGCAGTTTTAATGAATAGGATAGTTGAATTTATTAACTCATCGATTCTAATACGGTAAAATTGTCATGATTTTGAAAGAATTAGAATTGAGTTAAGAAATAATTTAATTAAATAAAATAATGTTTGGGGAATACAAACTGGTTATTTGGGTTGAATAATTGTATGAAGTTATTTTAATTAAAATTAAAACTAATTTGCACATATAATTGTATCCAATATATGAATGGCATAATGAGCCTATGTTTTACTAGGGGTAGACAACACGCTGTGCCCACCACATAGAGTTGCAAGGGGACTCTGGGTTCTTTATTAAATATTATTTCCCCCATGTTCTACTAGACTCGTGATTTCTTTCCTATATAGAGAGATTATAGGGTAGTCAAAAATACACATCAGTCATACGTGGATACTCTGTCAAAATTTAGGGAAAATATTTTTAGCCTCTAATAAATTATATTTTTATGAGTACTCACGAGAAATATTTTGGTTTTGATTCCCCATAAAGAAAGTGAATTGTTCTCACTGGAAAGTTATGATTTTCATCCTGTGTTTGGTTTTAAATAAGAGCCCACTTTTTTAGCAATCGAAGGATCGAGAATAGTAGAGAATATCATTTGGTCGAAAACTAAAATTTGGTAGGCTCAAAAACACATGTACTTAATTTTAAGAAAAATATTTTTATAAATAACACAAGGATTCGATTTTATGAATTTTTTTAAAATTTCACTATATAACAAAATGTTGATCATAAACAAGTTTTCCAATACAAACGTGACAATTGGTACAATTCTTCTTTTTGTGACCTATCGCATCACAAGAGAAACAAACATCCTTAGTTGGTTTCTTTTTATGACCTATCCGCAACATCCTTATTTTTCTTTGTATACCCATTGAAGTTAAATTTGTCAAGAATGTATTAATTTCAAATAATTTGCCAAGAATGTATTAGTTTCAACCTTTTTTAAAAAAAAAACATTTTTTTCAATGTCAGCCATGAATTCTTTAACTATGGTAATCTTACTTGATATAGCTCCCTTGAATGTTTCTAGAAGTTTTCTACATGATCATTATATAGATGCAATTTGATCTCTCCCAACTTTCCATCTCCCTCTTTTGGTCAAAGGTACTCTCATACATAAGCAATGGAAGAGTATAACCCTTAACGCAAAGTCGAGATTCATGACTCCGGAAATTATCATAAGATTCTTTTATATCATGATTTAAAGTTTGTACCATTTAACATGAGAATATAATCAATGCATGCAATGATGTTGGTGGGCATAATAATAGCTAAATCAAATAAAACAAACTCAAATAAAACTTTAAATATAAACCAAAAAAATAAATTCAATAAAAGGTAAACCTCATCTCAAGATATCAGACACTCCATTAATATTTCATATTTAAACAAACTATTAACTTATAAGTGATATTTTGATGTAGTAATCAAACATTGACAATAAAAACACGTTAAACAATAAATCTTCCTTTGGGTCAATTTCTTGGTCACATGTAAAACCAATCAATCATCACTGTTTATTTCCACAATTGTACATATAATTTTGATAAATATTAACCTTTCTTTGGATCAGTCAATATTAACACAGCTTAAATTACATTCATACGATCGTTTATATTTTAAAACAAAACAATTTCCACTATAACAGAAACATATATCTATATATCGATTGAATCATTTTAAAATATATATCTATATTTAAATTTAAAATTTAATAGCAGAAATCAATAAATATCTTTATATATATTACCATAGCAAGTCGTCCGGATGTCACTTATTAAAACCGTAAAATTTTAATAAATTAAGAGTTGTAATGTCAGAAATCAAAAATAAAAGTTAGTTAAAAAAGTGTACCTACATCTATTGATATGTTGAAATGTTCGAGTCTTGTAATTTTTACTTTCTAAATTAGTCACAATTTTAGAGAAAATAACTTTCACTTTTTTGAAGAAAGTAGCATGTTTAGGAAAATCACGTATGTTTAATTTAGGACTATAACTCTAATATAAGATTTTAACTAAAAATCTAATTTAACATGCAATATATGAAGCAGAGAAAGAAAGTAAAAACAATCAATCAATAAACTGAAATAATAATAATATGCATTTAATTGTTTCTAAATTCAATTTTTGCATGAGAAAGTGAAAACTCATGAAAAGCATAGATACATTGAATCCAACTAATTAAATGACCAAATGGGGAAAACCCTAAAACCCGCCTAAATTTAGTTTTTAAAAATATAAATTTTAGGTCTAATTTTTTAATTTAAGTTTTTATTTATTTTATACGGTTTAAAAATTAAAATCCAATTGATTATTACATTATTAATTCATTTTTGTTAAATTTTATATTTTTTGTTTATTAATTTAATGTTTATATTAGAGTAGTATTTTATATTTAGTATATGTTTATTTTTTTAATGTGTTCTAAATTACATAACATATAAAAATAACAGGCCTTAAACAAGTAAACAAGCTGGGTCGAGCTAAGCTTAGGCCTTAAATGTTTAAGTCCAAGCCCAACTCATATTTTAAATGGGTCTAATTTTTTTGCTTAAAAACATTTTTCAAGCCTAATATTTTTGTCAAAATCCTCTCAAATTTCGAGCGAACCTTCGGACCTGGATAAATAGCTCAACCTATGAACAAGTCTATATTATTTTTGGTCTCCTAAGTTTTGCCAAAAATCACCGTCTCCCCACCAATTTTTGAATTGGTTCATAAGAGAAAAGCAACAATCAAATTTAGTAAGATTAATGAACAAATTTTTCATTTTGGTCTTTTAAAATTTTAAATTATTCAAGGTAAGATTGTATTTTGACCCTCTAAAAATGATAAAATTTTGATTTAATATTTTAAAAATTACATTTTTACTATTGTAAAAATTAATAATTTAATTTCGACTCCCTTAAATTTTTTTTTACTTCAACCCTATTAATAATCCCATTAATATATATATTTTTATTATAAAATTGAGTAAAATAAATAAATAAATAAATCGCAAACTTCAGATTTTATTTATAATTATGTATTTATATAAACACGAAAATTATATATATATAGGTTCCAAAAATACGTTTTATATAAGTCACGTGTCTTGAGAAGAAAAGCAAAGCAAAGCAAAGGCCGTTATAGAGCACGTGACGACAACTTTATATCTCTCGTCTTTGACGTGGCGTGGAAACAATTTTGAACTCTCCCAAATGGCCGAAACCGCTATGTTTCTGCCACGTCTCCTTTCAATGACGCGGCATCTCCAAAACTGGCTGGCAACCAAAAAAAAAATTCGGCCGATAACGTCACGCGCTTCTGTAACGATATTTTCCTACTCGCTCGGCTGTCCCAGGTTCTACGACGAGTCTCTCTCTTCCAAAAACGCCCCCTTTTCTTCTTAAAATTCACAACATTGCCATTCCTTTATTTTATTTCGTATTTAGAGATGAAATTAACCAAAATTTGCAAATTATTGTGTTCAATAAAATTTTTTGATTAATAAATACATACTAAGTATTCATTATTATTAGTTTAAAAATATTAAATGTCAATTCAAATATAAAATATAGTATTAAGAATATCTAAAACATATAAATTAAATTATAAAAACCACATATACTTATCGCATAAACAATTTGGTCTCGGATTTAATATGCTAAAAACATTCCTTGTAAATTTTAATTCGCTATCTATCTTTTTAACGCGTTTAATCCAAGTTATTCATATGTAGGTATATACATATTTACCATTTATTCTTCATATTAGAATTAAACTAGCATTAATTCATTTTCGAACTAGGTCGAGTCCGAGTCTAGAAAATGAGCCTAAAACTGTATATTGACCTAGCTCGAACTTAGCCCATGATTAAGTATGTTTGTTAAGCCTTCAACAGTAATAACTAAAAATGATATAGGTGGCAATTTAAAAAAAAAAGGTAATGATTTTCTTGGAAAGAAAGCTTGTGTTGCAAACTTGAGATAAAGATAAATATGAATAAAGGTATAAAAGCGTGAAAAAGAGCAAGTTTGATTCAAGTTTTGAGGCTAATGAAGCAAACTCTTAAAAAGCTGCTTTGATTAGCAAAATTTGTTCATTTGGTGGTATCAAACTATGAAAAGAAACCCAACAAATAAGGTAATTATTTGGTTCTTAGTAATAATAAACTTGTAGATTGAGTCTTAGTTCGATTGGTATGAGCATTGTTGTCAATGCAGGAGAATGTAGATTCGAGTGTGCTGAAACACAATATATTCTTATTTATGGGTTGGAAAGGGGCTATAAATAATTTTAAATATAATCAAAAACTTATAATAAAATTATTAAAAAAGCAGTTGTTTGGCATAAAATTCATATAGCAGAAACTTTTTAACAAGTAGTGATATGTCAATAGAAAAAAGAAGCAGCTAAAACTCCTTTTGGTTTTAGAAAGCCAAACGTATTGTTGTTTTCCTTATTTTGGAAAATGAAAATTACTGAAAAAAATATATTTGGTTCAAAATTTTAAAATATTTTAAAAAATAAAAATAAATATTTATATAAAAATTGGAAAATAATAAAATATTTATTTTATTAAAAATAATTTGTAAATTTAAAAAAGGATGAAAATGAGGGTGTTTAACTTTAAATGTTCCAGTTCAAATCCATATAAAGGGTAAAATTGTATTTTTATTTCAATGGTTTTACAAATATTAAATTTGATATATTGATTTTTAAGGGTTATATAAAATCTTTAAAAAATTATATTAAAAAAAAGCAGTATTCTTTAAGTTTTTATAACATTTAATAATTTATATAATTTTTTTTATAATTTTCTAAAAATTTATAATATTTTCCTGCTTATTTTTTGTTTTCGGACACATGTTAACCTACATCATACTATAAATCATTCTTATTAACGTGTATTGATCATCTCTCCTCACCCAAAACCATTACTCATCACTCACCTTCAACCACCAAATACTAAATCCATTATTTCTCGGGTCCTTTACTCAACACCTCATCTAAGTCTACAACTTTTTATACTTTCAATAAGTTTTTATAACCTTTTTTTTATTAATTTTTATATATTCTTTTATCATTTTAATTTTTGATATAATTTTCTATCATTTCTAATTTCTTTATAATATTTTATTAATATTTTCATTTTCTCATAACATATTAATAATATTTTATAATATTTAATAGTTTTTATATATTTTTAAAAATTTTATGTTATTTGATAATTTTGATAGATTTTCTATAATTTTCAATTTTTAATAATATTTTAATAACTTTTAGCTAAAATTTTTATAATAATTTAAATATTTTCGTTTTTCATTTAGTTATTTCTAAAATATTTTAATATTTTTTACAATTTCTTGAGAATTTTTATATGATCCTTAAAAATCAATTAAACCCTCCACGTTAGCGTTTTTCCACATTAGTTGTCATGTCATCAAAATTTTCATGTCAGCCGCTACATCACTTGCCACGTCAGTACTTAACCATCCATCAAGAGCCTTAATAAAAATGACAATTCGAAAGACCCAATTGATTATTATTTTTAAATCAAGTGTCCAATTGATTACACTTTTTAATCAGGGGCTAATTGATTTTCAAATTATTTTCGAGGGACTTTTTTAATACTTTAACAAAAAAATTTTTTTTCATATTAAACGTCACCTTCAATAATCTTGGAGCTTAAGCATAATATCCCCCAACATTCCCTCATTTTTCTCTTAGAAGATCAAAGTTTTTGTTTATTTTGTTGGTTTAATTTTAAAAAAAATTGAAAAGCCAAGTCTTTTTATTATTATTATTATTTTAATTTATCAAAATTTACCCATCATATTAATCCAATTATAGGAAAACAAATATATTACCAATTCCTACTCCATTGAATATAAATTAACAAACTCATAATTTTTGTTGGTTTTGTACATATAAATTGTTGAACTGATATTTAAGGTAATAATTTAACGATAAAATTTAACGATATCCATTTATTATTACAAAATTTATTACAATAACAATAATATAAACTCAGGAGAAAAGATTATATAAAATATAATATTATTTATTTTCAATAATTTAATGTGACGTTAAAATTTCAATATGAAATTAGTGAGATGATATTAAACTATTTAAATGGGATAATTCATTTTATCCTTTCTGAAGTTAACAGTTGCTTTGCGCATTAAAACTGTAAAAATAAAAATGGAGTTTTTAGAGATAGAAAGAGAAAATAGAAGAACACACATTGCTTCCCGCGTTTTCCATGCCACCCCCAATTCTCATTTCCTCATGCGTGCAAGCTATGCTCTAATCCCTTTAAATTCTAAACCAAAACAACATTCCCACTTCCCAATTTCCCTTTTTTTCTTCCTTGATTCTTCTACTGTTCTAAGTTTGTTTTTAAAGCTTTCAACTTCACCTTAATAATTGCGTCTTGTTGTATGCCTTTGCCTTTCTTTGTTTTGAAGATAAAACCTTTTCTCCCTCATTTTTTTTTCTTTCCCTGTTAACGCCATTGTTTGGATAAGATTCCATCAATCTTCATCTTCTTTTTTCTATCTGGGTTTTTTTTTAAGCATTGAAAGTGTTCAAAATTTCAATGATTTTGGTTATTTCAGTGCATATGTTCATAACCTGTTTGATATAAAGTGTGTTTGAACAGATTTAAAGCTCTGGGTTTTGTGAAAGGTGTTGAATTTGGGTTTGGGTTTTCATAACTTTTTGTTTTCTTTGCTTAGATCTGATCTAAACAGAGCTATGGGAAATCATGGTAGCAAGAAAACATCAGAACCATCGTCGTCGTCATCATCATCATCATCATCATCATCCTCATCGGCATCGACATCATCTATCAGTCTTAGCAGCAATTTGCAGTACACAACTGAATTAAGCTCCTATGAAGCAGCTTGTAAGCTAGACAAAGAGCTGCAAACATTCGACACCAATGTCCAAGCTCGAACCAATCGAGTCATCAACACGCTAGCCATGGGTGTCGAGGTTCGAGCCCTTTCGTTCGATTCGCTCAAAGAGGTAACAGGTTGTCTCTTAGAGATGAACCAAGAGGTGGTTAAAGTTATCTTGGACTGCAAGAAAGATATATGGAAGAGCCAAGAATTGTTTGAGCTAGTTGAAGAGTACTTTGAGAACAGCCTGCAAACACTCGATTTTTGCTCCGCGTTGGAGAAGTGCCTAAAACGAGCTCGGGATAGCCAGTTGTTGATCCTAATGGCGCTGCAACAATTCGAGGACGAAAGCGAGGTTAACGGCAGCAAATATGTGGAGACATTGGAAGAACTGAGGAATTTCAAGGCAGCTGGGAACCCTTTCACTGATGAATTCTTTCAAATATTTCAATCTGTTTATAGGCAACAAATAGCAATGCTTGAGAAGCTGCATCAGAGGAAGAACAAGCTTGACAAGAAGCTCAAGTGTATCCACACGTGGCGTAAGGTATCGAGCATGATATTCGTTGCCACGTTCGCCACAGTGTTGATTTGTTCGGTTGTGGCAGCCGCCATGGCTGCTCCTCCGGTGGCTGCTGCACTCGCCGCTGCAACGTCCATCCCATTGGGTTCGATGGGGAAATGGATCGATTCCCTGTGGAGGAACTACGAAAACGTGTTGAAAGGGCAAAAGGAAGTGATCACCTCAATGCAAGCAGGCACTTATGTGGCCATTAAAGACTTGGATAACATTCGGGTTCTTGTGGAGCGGTTGGAGATCGAGATCGAAGCCCTGTTGCAGAACGCGGGTTTCGCGACAGAACAAGAAGAAGCCGTGAGGATCGGGATCGATGAGATCAAGAAGAAGCTAGGGGTGTTCATGAAGAATGTGGAGGATTTAGGGCAACAAGCCGATAATTGTAGCCGTGACATAAGGAGGGCAAGGACTGTTGTTCTTCAAAGGATCATAAAATATCCTAACAATTGATGTTCTATCGAGATCATTTCAAACCCTGGGAAAGTTGACCTCTTTTCATCTTTGGTGCTGACAATATTGACAAAAATTTGATGAAAAATTTGATTGATTTGCCACATCCTTGTTATGTATGTTTTTTCAGGTCTCACAGATTATTGATCTTTTCCATTTGGGAAATGTTTCTTTGATTCTATGTAATTATTGAATACTATTTTTACTATTTTCTAAATTTGCTCAATTTTTTATTCACTATTTGATTTCATTTTCTCATGATATTATTATTATAGTCGTCAATTTGAAGGTGCACTAACGCCGTGCTAGTTGGGTGGAAAAGTAGAGGAAAAGGACAATGAAAAGAAAAAAATAAAAAAAGATGTTTATATCCCATCAAATTGAAAAGATGAGACGAGAGAAAATGTATATATTAGTTTAAAATTATACTTTTTTTTAAATGTTTTATTTCTTTCCTTCCAATTTTCAACTTGATAGAAAGAAAATTTATGATTTCCATCCTTTTAATTTTCTATCCTTAAATCTTCTATCATTTCAATTTTCTTTTTTACTCTACCAAATAGAGTCTTAAAACTGACAATTGAATCAATGCTAAATGATATAAAAATCAAACTCAACATTAAAGATTAAAAATTAAACCCCAAATCGTCCTATTGATTAATTTTAGATGTTGAAGAATCCTTGTCATGTTCGAATTTACCCCAATCCAATTACCATCTTGAATCGAAATTGGCAGTTTTCTTTTTGATGAAAATCAAAGTATTCACATTCGGTAATAACCCCTAACAACATGATTAAAAGAAATAAATGAGCAATCACCACAACAAACTTTATGATGATTCAACCTTTTTGAGTTGCCTTTTCACCTCCGTTGCTTTATGCACCATGTCCTCATGTACAACATAGTGAATACAACAATGTGACAGTCGGACACGTCAAACATATGATCCACTAGCGCTATCGTATCATCAAATGAGGGATAAATGACATTTCCAGTTGCCACAAGATTTGGACCACCATTTTTTTTATCAATTATTGGTAGAAATCCGATAATTATAAATAAAATCAATCACTATCAAAGCACAATTAAATTGATAACCGGATAATAAATTTGAATAAAATCACACATAATAAGACTTAAATAACACTAAAGATTTACACAAAACGAGATTCGAACTTTGGATATCATTAAACCAGAGAAAATTCTCTGAAGACAAATAGAAACAAATGGGCGTTGATTGATGCTTCTATAAAATGTGCGAAATGGCAAACCTTATTTAGAGATTTCATACAGTTTCTGAGAATTGGAACCCAAAATTCTACTTAATAGTACATAAACCTTAAAACAAAGTTGATATCTGAAAATAGCACATACAGGCGATTTTGACGCTCCGAAGATTCTCCATTAGGCCACAAGCTATTTAAGCTCCCGACATGAACCTCCCCATTTGGATGATGCTGGAAGTCATGTCAAATGAAGTTTTTCCAGCAAGCACTTCTTGATGCTGCTTGTGAATGAATACCTATCGAAGTTGCAAAATAATAACTTGGAAGAAATTAGGTTTAAAGACTAGTTTTGACAAAGTTGAAGATCGGTTCTGGACGGATGTTTAAATAAGTTGCCGAAACCATATAGGAACAAGATAACGATACAAAAATCTTAAACCAAATGGAAGAGAAAAAGGTTAAAAATGAGAATGCACCAGTAAAGACAAGCACCAGCATGACGTTTATGAGGCACTTAACTGTAGAGAGGTTCAATTCTGCTCCATGCAGAGGGAAATAACCTTCAGAATTGAAATTAGAAAGCAATTGATCCTTACGTTGGAATGTATCCATTAACCAAGATGTTACTTCACTTTCGGACAACGGGATGTCATCCAGGGTAACACGCCTGATGTGAATATGAACTTCAGAAGGGTCAACCCCAAAGACGTTATCCAAGAATGAAGGACAGCGATGCTTATATCCAATGGTCACATCGTAAACTGAAAACAAACCAATAGGTCATGGAAATTTGTCGAAGTGGCTAAACTGGGTTTATCAGATGAAAACTAAAAGTAAGCATTCTCCTAGCAATCAAACAGATTAGGAAGTGGAATAATCGAGTTTATCCTAAGCCTAAATTTCAGTCTTACTGGAGCCTATTTGAAACCTTGAGAAAAAAATTATTTTTCATTACGCAAAGTTAAGAACTCTACCTATCCTTCCATTTCTTGAATCTGAAAAAAGGAAACAAGATAGGTCTGAATTAAAATTCTTGATCAGCTCTAGACCAGACAAGAAAGCAAGGGTTATCGTAAATAGGGAAAGTTCAAATCTTTCTACATTAAGAAAGGTTATCACTCTTCTCTAACCTGTGCCACATTTGGCTGATTTATAGCAGCTAGTGACCTTAGTTTAGGTAGTGCGCTAGGAAGCAAAGGGGGAAAAAGAAACTGATCATCTTTGTAAAGTTGTAGTTACATGAGAAACCGGTCTCTTCTGCTCTTGACTCCATCTCATGATGAGAAAACCTATTGCTCTACAACTACCTATCAATGCGCTAGAAGAGCCTCCACAGACAACCAATTGCTTAAAACAACAGAAGAGCATATAGAAGAAAAACAACCTGCATCCAAAGTGCTCCTCAAATCTTCCAAGCAGGCATTAAAACCCTTTGATTTTGGAAGCAGCAAATTCTTTAGGATAGGCAAGCCATTTTCAGCTGCATATTTTTGACTTCTTAAGCACTTCTGCTCACTGCAAGGAAAAGAATATTAAAGGCTTAGTACACTGCAAGTGCATCAGCAAAGAACTCAAGGCAAACTAGCGATAAATTTCCAGCGTCGTGATGTTTGCATAAAATGCGACGATTCCAAAATAAAATAAAATAAAAAGACAATAGTGGGGATATGACAGCTAAAAGAAAAGGAACATACGTGAAATCTGTTCCTTCAGGAAAGAGAACAAGCCAAAGGGGATCTCGAGGATCTTTGAATTTTGAAAGCATCTGGCGCATTTTTGCCTCATCAACCTCCCACTTCCTTTCCACAGGGATGAACTCCAAAATTTGGAATGACCAACCAAATACAGGTAATTTCATCAAGCTGCTCTTAAGGATGTACTTTATGTATCCCAGGGAATCTTTCCGCAATGCAAGGTCCCACAAGTACATCCAGTCAACCTCGGTTCTGTGGTTGCAAATAAGTAAAACACGTTCCCTTGCAGGAACATCATCTCCAGAAAAAATGACCTTGGTTTTGTTTATTTTCTCAAATAGAAAAGGCCATAATGCTAACCAAGAACTAAAGAAGAAAGCTGTTACTTTTCGGCTGTAATGAAGGCTGAAAAGCCTCAATACAACAGTACTAAAAAAGCCACAATACACTATCATCATAAAAGCTGTTAAAAGCAACACTAGCAAACATATCAGACCCCTTAACACCCTAAGCGGGGTCAACCTACGATGCATTGTTTCATGTTTCGCACTAGGAACTTCCATACCTTACAACTCCTAATCCGTACCTTTCAAACAAAACAAACTGCACAGACTCTATAATATGAACTTATCTACTTAGAAACTAACCGACAGGATGTCTAGCCCCAAGCGAACATGCAGAAAACACTGAAAATCAAGACACTGCAGAAAACAAAGTTAAGTTTAGTGCAATAATTCAAGCCCTGAAAAGCGAGCTACAACATACGGAGAGCAAAGATTAATCAAATACTTAAGTTCAACCAGCATTTAAAAGGACGAAGACAAAAGGGCAACTTAGCATCAAATGCTCTTCCTCGAAAAGCATGCTTGCTTCCTAAGCATAAACCTCTAATTTCTTAACAAAAATAGCAAGCCATTATTACTTCACTCCTAAAGTCAAGAAGATACCATCGAAGCATTTAACAATGTTTTCCTTTTTTATAAAATAAAAAAATTTCTACATTCAGATAATGCTAACTAAGATTCAGTTAAATAAACTCTCCAAAGCATGTTCAAATAAATAAATAAATAAACAGATACAAAAAAGACAAAAGCTCGTCGTCTACCTAATCACTGAATAAATAATAAGTAGAATAATTAGTTACAAATCTTGCAAATAAAGAAACGGATCTGAATGCTGGATAAGATGTTGCTCAAAATCCACGCAAATAAAGCAAATATCCTCAAAGATCCTGTTTGGTTGCTCGGAAAATTTTAAGAACGGGAATCTTAAAAGGAAAATAAAGCAAATTCCATGGCGGCATTTTATCAGCATCAACCATATACACACATACTTATACATATATATACACTTCAAAAAAGATTAAAATTATCTGAAAATTTTTATAAAAAAATGGGGAAAGTGAGTGTTTACCTTTAAATAGTTAGGGTTCAGGTTTTTAACGGTAAATAAAAAGAAAAAAAAAGAATCTGCCGGAAAAATCGGAGAATTTGGGATTTTGGTCTATTTATGAAGAGTTGAGCTTAAGAGGTGGAGGGTTTAATGAAATGGACACAGAATTGAAACTAAATTACAGATCCTGCCACTATTTATGGCTTATTTTTAAAATAGAACCAAAATTTCAATTTAAAAAATAATAATTTTAAATAAAATATTAAATACATAATAAATGATGATAAATATATGCATCTAACTTGATACCTGACTTATCTCTGATCGGAGTTCTACGTGGAAATTTTTCGAATTAATAGGGTTGACAAGTCTTATTTTATTATCTTAATTAGATTTAAAATTTTTTCGAATCGAGTAGAGTAAAATAAAACTAGAGACGAATCAAAATTGTTCAAGTTAAATTAAAAAAATTAAACATGTCAAATTAAAATCTTGTTACAATATAACTATTTTCATGTTACATCATGTAAATTTGAAAGCATGTATATTTGAAAAAAATTTAAAGCAAAATAATAAAAAAATAAGATACTTTAGTATGATAAACTTGAATAATTAGTTAACTTATTTAGATCCCAAAATTATTATTTTAGAAAATTTTAAATTTTTTAAATTTCTTTATATATTCTTTAGAATTTTTTTTAAAAAAATTATCTTTTTTAAAATATAAATTTTGAAATTTTTATAAATATTTTGAATTTTAAAATTTATTTTAATTTTTTTGGGAGAGACTAAATTGTTCATTTTCAACATTGATAAGGACCAAAATGGTAAATACATCAATTTATTTTTAAATATATGTATACGAATAGAGGTGTAATTATTTGATAATAGAAGAGTAATTCCGTAAACAATATGTATTAAAAAGAAATAAATAAAAGAGTAAAAACATTTTTTCTAGATTTTTATTTTTAATATTTATATTTAAAAATCTTCATTGTTCATTTTTATTTCAACTTTTCTTAATTTTTAACTAAATTGACCGCTTAACTCGAAATATCAAGCAACGCTTGGTTGTTGATTTTTTTGGCTAAATTCAAAATGAGACCCTGAACTTTCTGTTTTTTCTATGTAAAGTCCTTGTGCTTTTTATTGTACCTGAATAAAAACTATAAGGTTTCTTATGTAGACAGCTTGGCAGTTAAACATGGCTTTCACAAAATTCAAAAACCGAACCATTTTCGATCTCTAATTCTCTATAGAGGATGGCTGATGAATCCAAAACTTAGTTTAACTAATTTATTTTTTTTAAATAAAATTTATCAAATATAACATTCGAATATTATCAATTATAATCCTTTTCACGGTTGGTTGAAATTTGATGACAGTTAAAAAGTACTAAAAACTTATAAAAACATCTATAAATATCAAACATTTCTTCAATATTTGTTGTATCAAATGATAAAGCGCTTAATGTTTATTGAGTGAGGTTTCGAAATTGAATTACGGTAAGGTTTCGAATTTGAATCATTGGTGTGATGGTTGTTTATCTTATCCTTTAATCATGAGGTTAGAGATTCGATCCTCACCTATAACAATAGAGCACGTTTCATAGTTAGTTGTTTACCTCTTTTAGAACACTCATAATAAGGGATGATTACTCACTACTATAAACAATGAACACCTTGATTTCAACCAAAAAGAGGTTTCAAAATTGAGTTTTGAAAATAGCAAAAACAATATTAGAAAAGTTTTAGAAAAGTTTTGCCTTTTGAAAGAGATCCTATCCAGCTCAATTCCGGATTTAGTCAAGGTACATTAGTTTCGAGACATTCCAACATTGGAACAACAATAAAAATCAATAGGTCTTGGGACATGAATGTCTTGTCTCGAGACACTACTAAAATATGAAATTTGAGTTCTAACTCCATTTTTTACCTTGATCAAATCATAGACTTGTTAAATAAAATTAGTTGACATCTATAATATACATGAATGATTGTGAATGACGATTAATTTGAATTACATAATATTTACACGTTGAACTTTGTGATATTACATCAAATTAGTCAAAGTTGCTTTAGCATCATAATATAATGTCTTATATTCGAATATGATAACTGGGTCGAGTGTCATATTTAGTGGTGAATAGAAAGAAAAGCCAAAAATAAAAACCATTTCATGATACATAATTACTCAACATTGTCTGATTTCAAGTACGCGCAGATCCTAAAGATTAAAGAGTCCTTCACTTAAACTATACATTGACAACATTATACTATCAGTACCAAACGAGCACCAATGGCTGACCCACCTGTGTAAACCTACATACATATATACATACATACTTTTATGCTACTTGCAAGGCCTCCTCCCGTTTTATGTCAAACACCTTGACGAGGGCATCTTCCACAGCCTAATTAATCCAATTTCACAAAACAATAGTATTATTTGTGTTTATATATATATATTATACTTACATTCATATTACAAGTCAGCTAAACACTAACTCAATTAAAAAATAACTAAAAAATCTTTTTTTATATACAAAATAAATTATATTATTACAAAGTGTGTTGTCTTTTTATATTTTTATATAAAATGACATAAACACAAAAATACATATAGTAAAACTTGAACTTAAAATATTATGATAATTAGATCTTCAACTTTACGGTTTCAACTAAAATTTCAATTACTTGTTACATAAATTTTTAATATTTCTTTTTCCACACAAATCGTGGATGTGTATATAATTGTGTATAGTGAATCTAGAAGGTAGACATTGGCCACGGCTCCCTTAAATGTCAAAATTACTTTTAAGTCTTTTTTTCGAAAATTATTTGACCCCAAAATTTATTATTCAATTTAGGCCCTATTAGCCATTGTGTGTACGTGTGTGTATATACACATATAACACTAGAATTACCTTATCTGGTGTGGAGGCACCAGAAGTGACACCAATTGTAATGTGGCCCTCTGGTAGCCAGTTTTCTGTTTCAACAAGCTCCCCATGCTGGTACAACACAATTTTGCATAAATTAGAATATTAAGAACTGCAACTAGAATACCCCCTTTTTTTTCTCTAGGAAGTTCATGCTTACTTTCAATTTGTGAGCTATCCTGTTTCCCGGACCAATTCTCCGTTCACTGTCGATCCAATATGAGGGGATCCCGCTATCCTCAGGAATTTCTTGGAGGTGTGAAGTGTTGCTCGAGTTCCACCCGCCGACTACTAACATAAGATCCAAATCTTCCTCCACTAACTTATACATAGCATCTTGGCGCTCCTGAAAAATGATGATAAAATGGCTTAAATTCAATGACCAACACAACAATCATTTCAATATCCAATCAGTTAAGGGGATGAAAACAACAAGGACTGCACATCATTGCATCGGTCGCAAATATTCAACTTACTTGAGTTGCATCACAAATTGTGTTAAAGCTTAAGAAGTGATCATTGATGTTTTTGACTCCATATTTCTGCATCATTGTCCTCTCAACTAATTTCCCTGTTAAACCGAAATGTAACGTGTGTATCAAACAGTAATTACTTGGCAAAGAAGAATAATGATGTATAGCAAGTGCATAAAGTGCCACTAACCAATTTCCTCGGTCTCTCCCTTCAGCATCGTAGTTTGATTTGCAACGCCAAGTTTTACCAGGTCATGATCTGGATCGAAGCCCTCTGAGGTAGCATGTTTAAATTTCTGCAAAAGAACCAACAATCATGCGAGCATATATTTGACATATAAAGAAAAGAAGAAACGAGATGAAGACTATACCTCCATAAACGCCTCCTTGGTGGAGCTAGCTCCATTAAGTTCACCTCCAAGAATGTAATCACAAACATACATTGCCTATCACAAATCATACATCATACAAATCAACAACTTATTGTTTACAAGATATCAAAAGGAAAAAAGGATACTAGCCACTCTAGGACACACCTCAGTCATATCCTTCACAATAATGTATGTAGCAGCAAAAGATGCGGTCGCGATCGTCTCCTCGTGAGAGTATTTACCGTGAATGATGGAAGTGTAATCACCTTTCTGATGCTTCTCTACAGAGTTCCATACCTACATATGAAAAAGGTTTCAGTATCGAAAACCCGTTGTTCTGAATGTCAAAAAGCTGCGAAGATCTAACGAATTGGAAAAAAACAAGTTGTGGAAGATGATACCTTGGTTACCCAAGGACAAGTAGTGTCAACAATTTGGACATTTTTGTCATTCAAAACCAACATCTCATCAACTGCAGCACCAAAAGCAGGCAAAACTACTACGTCATCCTTATCCACAACATCAAACTGTTTCTTCCCTCCCTCAACAGGGATGATTTTAACTTCCATCTCCTCTAACCGCTGAATTTGAAAAAGAAAAGAACTACGTAAAGAAACTAACAAGGTCCAGTCCCAGTGGTGTCTGACAGGGTTTCATACACTCTATTCCTTTTTCATCCATTAATATCTAATAAAATAATCATCACAATTCAAATCTGTAAGACTCATCCATTATATGTGAAAGTCAATTTGTAAACAGTAATTAAACATGCATTAGATAAAATGTAAAAAATAATAATAGAGTAAAACCAAATCCACATGGTGCTCAAGCACCAAGGTCAGCTAGTGCCGATGGTGCTCGGCCCATGAATTTATTATAATCATTATAGAAAGTATAAAATAGTAAAAAGAATGTTAATATATTAAAAATAACCTTAACTAATGCACTTATTCATGCAAGATATTATGTTTTTTTTTCTTTTTTAATTACATAAGCCCTTGTTGTTTGATTTTTATTTATGATAAAAATACTTCTGAGAAATCCATCTAGCCATGCTACAAATAATACTTGATATATGAACATGTAAATATTCAATTTTAGTATTCTTATTAATTTAATAAATTTAAAATAGTTTTCATCACCTATTAGAGATTCTGTCAAATTAAAACAAAAACAGATAAAAGTTCTCTCATATGTTTGTCCAAATCATAAAATTTTACTATATCATCCACATTAGTAATTTAGTTTCAAAGATCAATTAATTTAACAGATAAAAGTATTTCTAGTTTTACTTAAACTCAATAAAATTTAAAGAATAAAGGTATATTTAATTAAAAAATATATAAGAGCTTACTTGAAACAAAAAGCATTCCTCAACAACGGCAATAATGCGGATTCAAATATTTACTGAAACCCCATTTGTTTGTCGTAGATTAAGGTATTACACGTTTAGATAATATTTGGATTTGCATGTTCTAATTACTATTGAGGGCAAATTTGGAGCGGATGTAGATATTAACAGATAATTTAAATTCGGATAGTAATATCCATATTTAATGCAAATAATAAGTAAATTCGGATTTAAAGCAGATTCGGAGTCAAATTCAAATTTTATAAAGATTACATATATCCGGTGGTCTGCTGCCTGTACTAAGTATGGAAACGAGTATATTAAGAAAAAAGTATGGAAAAGAGTAAGCATAGAGTACCTTATTAACAGTAGGATTGTGGATAATTTCATTGGTAATCCAAATTTTCTCATCTGGAAACTGCTTTCTCGCTTCATAAGCAATTTGAACAGCTCTCTCAACTCCCCAGCAAAATCCGTACGCTTCTGCCAATTTTACAGTAACATTTCCCCATGTATACTCGTTTCCATTTTCCTTCAATTTCTTTAAGATATCACCTGAAAGAAATTTCCAAACAATAATTTTTTTGACAAAATTCAAATTAAATCCTACTGTACATCGTACTAAAACATGAATTATATTTTTTTTTAAAAAGAAGAGGAAGAAGAAGAAGCGGAATTTTTCTTACTAGTATACTCTCGATTCATGAGCTCGAGAGTTTCCTCTTTGCGTCCGAATCCTTTCCGATTATAATTCTTGCTCCTCGTCAAGTTATGTCGGAAAGACTTGGCGTCGAAGTTATCGGGATCCACCACAACAGAAGTGGAATCGGTGGAGCATCTGACGGAGATAGGTTTCCGGAAAGGGAGAGCTTCCGATCTCCCGCCAAAGTTATCGGAACCGATGCGGATGGAGAAACGACACAGTTGCAGAGAAATCGCCATTTTGAGAGAGAATAAGGAGGGAAAAGCAGCGCACGTTAGCGAATATAGTAGGAAAATTTCCTGTAAGGTTTATGGTGGGAGTGTGCAGTGCGCGTTTTATTAATTTTCGGACAAAGTTTAGTAGCTCCACGTGTATGTCGTGGTTACTGGTTTTTATTTAATTTCACGATTTTTATTTGTTTGTTATTATTTGTGTCGTTTTATTTGCAAGGATGGTTCGTTTTGGTACTCTACCGATGTCCACTTGGATCACTAATAAGGCACATATTATTAACACCATGTAAATAATATATTCTTTAAGAAGAAAAATGCTTAAAATGAATATGGTGAAAAGTTTATCAAATTAATATATTTGTTAAAAATTGATTTAAAAATTAAACGAGATTTTAGTTAAAATAGTAAAGTTATATGTTTAAAATTTATTATTATTTATTATTGATTTATATAAAATATAAGAAGATAAAAATTTATAGATTCTGGTCATATTTGGTTTTTTTTTAGACAATACTTAGAATTACTTATAACACATCTACAATTCATAAATAGGAGGATAATGCACTTCAAGTACTTGAACAATGTCTTCTTAGCAGCAATGCTTATAACAATCAAACTAAAATTCAATCAGCAATTAAATCGATCCAATGTTATAAAATGTATTTTTAATAGAAAATCAGAAAACCAATCTAATATTTTTTTCAAAAAAAATCGAGAATAAAAAAGTAATAGAAAAACTTGATTTTTTTGGATTTTTTAAAGAATAGAGATTGATTTACTTTCAATAATATATAAATAGAAATATATGATAATAAACACTTAAACGTGCTTAAATTCACATTCTTATATATTAATAATAACGTTAATATTAATTAAATTAAAACTCAATCATTTTTTATAATTTTTAAATTATTATTAATTAATACTTTAGTAAATAAAGCAATAAACTTTTAAAAAATTTAATAACCAAATGGATAAATAAACTAAGTCGTTGGAAGATTTTTTGTTTAATAATTGACCCAAAATTTAAAGATGGTGACATGGAAAGTTAGGCAGGCATGTTTAACGTGTTAGAATGAGTGAATGAATCCACCTTCCATGTAGAAATTTCAGAGAAGTCACATCTACATGTGATTTATGCAATCCACTCAAATTTTGTGCCAAAAGCATGTTTTAGCCTTTTACACAGTCCTATGGATTTATATTCGCTTTTTTTTAATAATATAAAAATATTAATTATTTACGAAAATGTGTTAAAATGAAAAATTTATTTACAAAAACGGTTTGTATTCGTCGGTGTCGCTTGACATACTAGTGGTACCACCCCTTGTCCTCTTAATTATCATCCAATCGTTAGATTTAAAAAAAAAATTTTGATGCCATCATTGTGTCAGGCGATACCTGTATATATTTTTTGAAATACTTATAAAAAATGAGAGTATTTTTTAATGGGTGTCGTATGTGTGTTAGACAACATTGGTCAATTTTTTTAAAAAATCATGTCAGTTGAAATCAACCAAAAAATAATTTTTTAATAGGTGTCGCCGTGTATGAAGCAACAACGGTGGTAACTTTTAAAAACAAAATAGGTGAAAATGAAAAGAAATCGTTGAAAAAGAAAAAAAATAAATAAATGGGAGAGCCTATGACCGATGCCTGATTCATAAGTGGTTCTTGTTTTCTTAGCTTATCAGTGTCACCATCAGTAGATTAAAAAACCTAGGAAAAGAAAACTAAACACAAACATGAACTTTTTTTTTTGAATAATCTCATTATAAGTTATGATAATATCTACTCTTTTTGACATAATGTCTAGAACTACTCATAACCCCTCCCCAACCTATTAATAAGAGGATAATACACTTTAACGCACTCGAATCCACATCCTCCTGTATTGACAATAATACTCATGCCAATCGAGCTAAGACTTAATCGGCTAAAACAAGAACTAAATATGGAGAATTTTAAAGAACTCAAGAAAGAAAAATATGAAAAAGAAAAGTTTAAATGACTTTTTATTTTAAAAAATATCAATATAAAATCTCAAAAATTGAAAATTATGTGGTAATGGTACAATTGCATTTATGGAATACCTTGAAATGGGAAAATAATAATATAGAAATATAGTAAAAATTAGCAGTCAACATTTAATTTAAATAGATAAATATTAACTCAAATAAAAAAAGTTAGTGCGTTCAAAAAAGGTTAGTGACAGGTTATCTTAAAGGAAAGTGACAAAAAAAGTGATTTTTTTATTTACTTCATTTCACGTGAGTGTAACATCATGATTCTTAATATTTATTTTTTAATATAATGTTTAGAATTATCTATAATTCTCCATAATTCTTAAATAAGAGGATAATGTGTTTCAGTGCACTTGAACCCATGTGCTTTTGTATTGGCAACAATACTGATGCCAATTGAGCTAAGACTCAATCAGAAAAAAATGAGATTGTTTAAATTGTAAATTTTTTTATTTTAAATACTTAAAATAAAAATTTTTTATAGTTGAGTGACTGGAATTTACCGTAAAGACAATGACGATGTAGAACCAGCGGTATCAAACGGCAGCAGAAACAATGAATCGAACGGTTCACTTTCGTTCCAAGACCTTTTCAAATTCCAACGGTCAAAACTCAAAATCCCAGAATCAGAATCTCTGCTTTTGAAACAAACTAGCCGTTGTGTTCCATTTTTACATTACCCATCCATCCGCTCATCAAATTTTCTTTCACATTTCCCCAATCACAATCTTTTACCATTACCATCCAAGATTTTGTTGTTTTCCATTCTAAAACCCTAAACCCGCATCACATTCAATCAAACTAACAATAAACGAAACAAAGCAAACAAAAATTTTCAATAATGACATCACTTTCCAGAACTTCTTCATCGTCGATTCCATGTAGAACGAACGCTAATATGAGAAAATCCGAACTCTGCGATCCCACAAGGAGAAGTTTCAATGGAAGCCCTTTTACAATGCCGGCTGTTATCACAAATCCCAAAGCATTTAACCTCAACACTCCGGCTAATAGCCCTTCAGGTTCCATTTTCTTTCACTCTTCTATTCGTTCTTTTTAGAGTTTTAATTATCTGTTTCTGGCAAAAGGAATTAAGGGTATGAAACAAATGTAAAGAAAATTTGAGACATTAATCTGGGTTCTAAAGGGAATATCGAAAAGGAAATTTGGGTTCGTGTTTTTGTTTCGTCTTATGTTAGTTTTGTTAGAAAATAATGATCTGCTTGTTTGGGTAGAAAATGAACATTCACACTTGAGTTTGAATTGTTTTAGAAATTTCAATTTTCCAGGTTTATCATTGTAAGTTTAAATCATTATTGGTTAGTGGGATTTAATTTCCTAACTTGAATTTCATAAATTAATTTAATTTTTTTAACCTCGTTAAGAGGTGATAATATCACATTTTAAGATTATATTATGTCATGATCTGAAGGTTTTAAGATAAATAAAATAATCTTTAAAAATTATATATTTTTAAAAAAATCGGGTGATAACATGACTTTAAAGGTGTTAAAAAATTAAATTGTTTGTAAAAATTCAAATTCAAAGACAGACTAAAAAAGGTCTACAGACCAAGTTGATAAAAGTTGCAAACTTGCAAGTACTGAATGTTGCTTTTATTTATTTGCAATGGTGAGAGATTTTCCTAGCAACCAAACAGTAAGAATTATGGTTCTGATATTTGTATTTGTACTTTTTATCATTTTCCTTTTCTAGATTTTTCTCGAAGGCATTCAACTGACAGAGAAAGTGTAGCTTCTTTGCGTGATCCCAACAAGGAGAATTATATAGACCAAAATCCAAAACCAACAAGACTCAGATCACCAGCTGTTTCAAAGGGTAAAAAGAATTTCATGGCACCGACAATCTCGGCTGCTTCGAAGATCAATGCGTCACCTAGAAAGAAAATCTTGGTAGAGAGAAACGAGCTGGCTCGATCTTCTGTTTCATTCTCTGATGTCAAAAGTCTAATCATGCAACATAATGAATCAACATCGGAGATTGCTTTGAAGCCGAAGAAGGTTTCATTTTCTGATGTTAAAAGCATGATCATGGAAGATAATGAATGTAAGGAGCCTTTGGAAGGCAATGCCAATTCGGTTCAAGTGATTCCCAGCTTTGAGATTAGTCCTAAAGTTTCAATTTTAGCACCACTTGATGCAGATCCATTGATGCTTCCTCATGACCCCCAAACCAATTACCTTTCTCCAAGGCCTCAGTTTCTTCATTACAGGCCAAATCCTCGAATCGAGCTTTATCAGGAACAAGATGGCAAGCAACTCAAGGAGTGCTTAGCAACGGAAAGCTATTACGACACCGGAGAAACAGAGTCCGAAGGTTCCCAGAGAGAATCTGAGGATGCTGCTGCCACGGTTGAAGAGAGTTTTGAGGCCAAAAGAAGGTCCAAGCAACGTTTTTGCACTAAATCAAAGTTCATTGTTTTGCTTATGGTTTTGGCCTTTGCTTACTTTTCAGTTCTAGCAGCTAATTCTCCAGCTTTTACTTCTAGTGGATTGGAAGAATTAAGCCTATTAAAATTCCATGTGCCACCTCAAATCACCGCTTTTGCAAAAGCTAAATTTGAGGTTTTCACTGAAAATCTTTCCAGTTCGAGAGAAGGGGACAAATTCAGTCTCTTTGAATATGCTAACTTGAGTCATTTGCTAGAGGATGAGGATCATATGGTTGATGAGGGGCACCACCACTGTCTCATGTTTGATCACAGTGTAATAATAAATGATCAGGGAGAGGTTGAAGCCAATGAGGCAGTAGATGAGGATGAAGAAGAGATGGAAGAAGAAACCGATGCAGGTGAAGATGATGAAGAAGAAGATTTTAAAAGCTCGGATCTGGTTCCAGAAGCTGAAACTGATGCAACGGAGCAAGAGATCAAAGCTGAGATGATTGAACTTGATGATCAATTAGATGCAGGGTGCAATGTGGACCGTAAAGCTACTGAAATTAAACATGATATATCCAAAACTTGGGGCCCTGAGGGTGATGAATCGAGCAACATTGCTGAAACAATGTTCCCTGAGGAAGATTCCACTTACAGCTCTCAAATTTCAGTAGATGATTCCACAATCAATGGACCAGAGGACCGGTTTCTCGTGAAGAATACGACGGGTTTTGCTTTGCTTGTGTTGTGTCTATTAGCAGCTTCAGCTTTAGTCTACACAAAGAGAGGAAAGCCTTCAGTGGCAGCAGGTTTAAATGAAAATAATCAGAGCCAAGAAAGGAGGAAGACTACTTACAGGAGAGAATCTACGGCTTTATCCGATTACTCCACGGGTTCGTCGTCCTATGGTAGTGTTACCACGTACGATAAGATACCCAGAAAGCATGTAAGTAACAACATACTCATTATATATACTTGTCATTGACAAACCAGACAGAGAACTTGTTTACTAACACTGTGCTTGTGTTTGTTTGTTTTGAATTGAAGAGAGGAAGAGAAGAAGGGATAGTGACCCCAGTTAGGCGTTCAAGCCGAATCCGAAACCAAGTCATGACTTCTCCATGATGATGGAAAGAGCTTGTGTAGTTAGTTGTTACAATTTGCACTGCTGTGCAATGAACCACTGTTCTTGGGAAGGTTGTTGACACAGGGTAGTGCTTCATCAACTCTGATTCTTACCAATCTAATCTAATTTCCTTTTTTTTCTTTTCTTTCTTAATATGAAATCTTTTTTATGTGTAATCTTCTACAGTTTTTTAGTGAGTGCAATTTGAAGGATAACAAAATTGGTTGGTCTGAAATTACAGGTTTCTATACCATATTTCCTTGCCAAATTGGCTTCAAATATAGATGGTTATAGACTTTAATATTTTGTTTTATTTTTAGGTGAAATTGCTTAACAGGTCCTATTATAAGGATAAGATCAAATTTTACTAATAGATCAATTTATGATAGAGGAACTTAATATACATTATCCTATACTTTTATATTACGGTCATCGTTGTTTGAACCAGACCAATCAATTGAACTAAGAATCGATTAGGGTATTGATTTAGAGAGTGATGTTAAATCGATTGATTTGAAAATTGGTATGAACCAATTGAATCATGTATTTTAAATTACTTTTTATGAATTTTTTTAATAATTCATTTAATCGAATCGGATGATTACGTCAGATTGGCTATCTTCAGCGCACTCAACCCGAGCCCTCTTATACTAACAACAATGTCTATGGCGTTTGAGCTAAGACTCAAACTTAAGTATTTATTTATAAAATAATCATTTTATAATTTGTAATATAATAATAGACATATTTGTAATATAATAATAGAATATCTATATTAAATAAGTAATAAAATTGAAATAAAATTATTATATGTATTATGTTAGTTTAAAAAATAGTTGATAATACGATTATTAATAAAATTATCAAGAAAAATAAGCATCATATGTAATTTTATCTAATTGTTTTAGTGCATATTTATTCGGGTTATTCCCTTTTTAATGTTCAACATATCATCATATGTTAGTCATTGATCGAGTTTGTCATCATTTGAATTTGAATCATTAATATTATTAACATTTTCTTCTTCCATATGGTCTTCGAAATATGAATCATCTCAATCCTATAATTGAAGTTATGAAATATGCAATATGCTAATATAATCCAACCTTTTTTTTTTTAATACTAAGGTGATATTGTTAATATGAGAAATATTTTTTTAGAACAACAAATGTCTTCTCAACCATATTCTGAAGCCTTGACTGTCTCAAATTAAAAAGTTTACAAATTGTCGATGGTGCTTGTGTTTGGTACCATTCTCTTAAATAGTATCATACCTCACAATATAGTTCAAGAAAATTTTTCTATTTGTACAATTAGCATCAACCTTATAATATTTGAGTTCATAGTCCAAATAGTCTATATTTTATTTTTAATAAAAAAGGCTTGTATAAATTTAATTTGGAGAAAGAATTATGCTAGATCATATTATTTTTTATAATACGTAAATTAAGTAAAAAATTATAACATATAACTTTTATAAATTGTACAAAACTTTTGTAACACTTTTTATAAATAATATATATATTTTGTCATAACTTTAGAAAGTTATTTTTTATAAATAAATTATAAATAAAATAATAATAACATTTTTATGGATAAATATATTATTTTTATAATATATTGCACGGACACATAAATAAGTTATGTTCATACTTCTTGACCATAACTTTTTATAAATAAATATATTATAACACTTTTACGATACGTAACTTATTTTTCTTAATAAATATTTCGACCATAATTTTAGAAATTTTTTAGGATTTAAATAATATGATTTATTTATAACTTTATAAAATACACAGATTACTTTTATAAAACAATATTTTTAGGATTTATAATATAATTTTTTTGTCATAACCAATCCAAACACTGATACATGTTCATGCTTATAATATAATTTTTATAACTTGTATAAAAATTATAACGACCCAGTTTCTAGTGGTGTCAAAAAATATGGTTTTAGGACTTCATTTTCATAAATTGATTCTGTAAATATTAAATAAGAATATTTATGGAGTTAGCGTATAAACAAATTGAAATTTAGATAAGTAATTTAGCTTTAATTATAGTTAATTAATGCCTAAAGACTAAATTGTAAAAGTCCAAACCGCTATAGATTTTTAATCAGAAAATGGTTTGGGGACTTAAATTACAATTATAAAAAGGTCTAAATGGTAATTAAACCCTTAATGAATAAGAGATAGTGGATGGTAATGTTATATTTTGATTAATTAAGATAAAAACATGATTAATTAAGTTATAATCCTAACATATAAACTAAAGAAAGTGGAAGGAAAGACGAAAACATTTTATCTTCTTCCTTGTCATCCTCCATAGCTAAGGAAACAAAGAAAGCTTCAATATTTCTTAACTTTCAACCAAAAATTCAAGTCTCTAGCCATTTTTCTTTTTTCTTTTTTATATAACTTTTAGGTCATGAGAGTTTGATTTAGCTAACCCATGTATCAAGTTGTGATACTGTTAAAGTTCTAGAAAGTTGTCATCATTGATTTCTTAAAGATTTAGGTGTGAACTTGATAGAAATTAAGTTTAGTTTAAGAAAATGACTAAATTGTAAAACTTAATTATTGATTTTGTATATTAAGGACCAAACTAAATAAAATGAAAAATTGTCATGAAATTTTGGTAGGAATAGAAAGTAGAAGGTCTCTAATAAATATATGTGGAATCGGATTTTAATCCCAAGGTCTAGATTGAAAGTTATGCTTGTCTTAGGTTTAGGGACTAAATTGAATAAATATAAAAATATGTGTGACTTTGTAATTGAATGTGATTTGATATGGAATTTGATATTTTCTATTGTTAAATTATTATTTGTAGCTAAAGACAACGTAGGACCGTCGAGAGGGAAAAGAAAGGTAAGAGCTGACGACAAGTAACTCAAGTTTTCGGTTTGTATTTTTATGATTTAGATCAATTTAATTATTGCATACTCATGAATTGACAATAAATTGAGATTGATAGATTGTTAATTGAGGTATATAATGAATTCGGAAAATTGGTTACCCTATAAATTATTCGGGCAAAATCAAATATAATTGGCATGCCATAAGATAGATTGAGTACGGATTACTTCGGCTATATATCGATGAGCGTTGAGTGCATTTTTCTTTGGACGTTTTTTATTAGTGCAGGACAAAACTTTTACGTCGGTTATACCGATGAGCATTGGGTGCAATCTATTTACTTCGAATGTTTCGATGAGTCACTAGGTGCCAAATTGGTGTGTTGGTTGGGATCCGTATATCCATTCGAGTCTGAGTCATGCTAATAGGAGATATAAATTTTGAATTGATTGAATGATATTTGAAAAGAATTAAATGTCATGAAGTTGTACTATAGGTACTTATATACGATTTTTTATTATCAATTGCATATGAAAGACCATGCGAACTAGTTAACGAGCTTAAGGGCTGGTATGGTAAGAATACAAATGATTTTATTTGATTTGGTAAGGAAATGTGGTATGATCAAATGTTGCAAATTGAATAGTTGTGTGAATTTCATTGGCATTGAAATGTTGTTATAATATAATCATTTAGCTTGACTAATTCAAGTAATGTATAGGTGATTCATATGAAACATTTGGTATAATTGTGGCATATGATGAACTTGTATTAGTTGACATTAGAAATCATATAAATTGTATGCAGTTGATTATGATCTATGTTATATTGATTTGAATCATAGAAATATCACCGAGTTTTATTGCTCAACGTACGGTTTGTTTCTCGTGCATAGGTTTAGGTACATCTTGAGGTCCCGAACAGTGACTCTAGCATCCAGCCAGAGATCTCTGACTCATCAATGTTCGTAAAGTCTCTTTTTGTTCGTTATACAACATGTACCTAGGTGGAGTCAGTTTTGGTATAAAATGTGAAGTTGTGAATGTTTGATGTTTTGAATGGTAACTTGAGAATGTCATATTGGTTTGAATTCTTGTACTAGAGATTGGTACTTAATGAAATTGCTCAAAATGTTGCTCTATTAGTAATCTATATAAATGAATGAATAAGTAAATGTGGTAGATGTTAAGAATTGTCAAAAGTGTAAAGCTTTGGCATGTGTTTTTGAGTCCTAATGAATAGTAAGATATGTTAGAAATGTAGAATTGAGAATGGTAAAATTGAGTTGAAATGGTATGCATTTGAATTGGGCTTGTTTTTAGGTGGAGCTTGATGGTGTCAAAATGGTACCATTTAGAAACAGTATGTCAAGTCACGATGTCGAACGTTTGTTGTCGTGATGAGACCAAGTTGCCATGCCATGACGCAATGCCGAGTATTGATCACTGTGATGAGGCCTACTTAGTATGTTGTGTTACGACGAGGAACCCCTTGACGCTGCGACGTCAACCTGGTGTTTTGAAATTTTTACAATTTGGTCCTAATTCGACCTCGAGTTAGCTTTAGCTCTTTCATAAACTTGTTTAAGACCCGATAACAGTTGTATATCGTATTGTATGCATGTATTGGTTGAAATTAATCATTTAATAGTATAAATAGAATTTAGTTTGATTGTAGTTGATCCAGCAACGAATGTAACACCTTGTAACTCGGAATTGACGATCGGGTCGGGTAATGAGGTGTTACAAAAACAATTTTTTTAAAAATTGGATATGAGTGTAATTACCTGCGTAATTACTTCAATTCTCACATTCCCCCTAAAAATTGGAAAACGTAATTTGGATGCTTCAATTACACTCAATTCAATAAGACCTACCAATTACAATGGTTAACCAAACATGTCACCCTTATGTAATTATAAGCAATTACACCAAAATCCAATTATTAATTGACTTTCCAAACATTGCACGTGTTTGGTTGAAATTTTTTAAAATGATTTTTGAAAAATGAAGATTAAAATATGTGAAAATTAAAAAAACAATAAAAAGTTGTCTTAATTATTTTCATTAAAAATGTTTTGCAAAATTGAAAATGATGAAAACAACGGTTTTTAACGTTAAATCAATTGATCCTTGTTCAAATTCATATATATATATATATATATGCAAAAACGTTTTTTTCAATAGTTTTTCAAATATTATATTGGGTACCTTAGTTTGAATCCATATAAATAAATGTATGATTTTTTTATTTTATTTCTCACGTTTCTATCATTTCATTATTGAAAAGAAAATTCTATTTTAATTTATTAAACATGTTTTTCAATTTTTAAAAAGAATAAAAAAATATTTTTCTTAAAAATGGAAATAAAATCCATAAAACATAATAAATTAAGAGGAACTTTTCCAATACAAAAGATATTGTAATTTAGGAACTTGAAAAATTTTATCTATAGATGATTTAATTATAATTTTATAATTATTTTATTAAATTCATTTTCATCCTATTTTTTAAAATTACATAATTATAAGTGAATTTTTGTTATTTTAAAATATTATATTAATATATATATTTTTGAATAAAATGAACTTATGACATCAAAATGAAAAAAACAAAATCCACTTTCTCGGGAAACCTGTGAAAAAATAGGAAATAAAATCCTATTGCCGTTTCCCATTCAAAGCAACGCTCCCAAGAATCATCTTTTCAAAACATGTTATGATTTCATGGACCAAACCTTCATTTTCCTCACAAAAACTTTAGTCTGGTTCTCTGACCCATTCGTCCTCTAGTGTTTTGACTGCATACCTTGGTGCCGCTCCTTTGCTTCAGACTTTCAGTGGCTATGATGTCTGCCAAAGTGTTTGCTGTTCGATGGAGCAAATTTGTGATTCATTTTCTTCTTACTCAGATCAAGTCCCCTTCAACATAGATTCTATGCTCTTTCATTTCTAACCCCAATCTTACTGCTTCTAAACATGCTGCGAATGCCGAACTAACATTCTCGTGTATGGTCACGCTGGAGGCAATCACATCTTGGGATTTGTAGTACAGATATTCTCTTTTATTCAAAAAATACATAGCGCAGTTGGACAGACCAGAGGAAACTGGACTCACAAAGACCCCAATCAGAGACTCATGCACATCTTGGGATTTGTGTCACCTTTTGAATCATGTTTGTAAAGTTTAAAATATATTTTTTGGGGCTTAATGGTATCAAAAAAATACCAAAATTTTTAAAAATAGACATGTGGTTAAATTCATCAAACCACAAATTTTTTATTCCACTGAATTGTTCGGTTTTAATTAAATAAATTATTAAAAATTATAAAAAAATTAAAATTTATTTTAAAATAGAGAAAATTGGTTCAATCGATTTTGAACGGTTCACTCAAAAGTCGATTCAACTCTTTGTCCGGATTGGTATGCCGACTGATTCTCAGTCCAACTAGTTTGACCAATCGATTTGGTCTGGTTCTAACAACCATGAAAATTATATTAACAATTTTTTTTAAAAATTCATTTCTTAAACTACTCATAATCCCCCTAAACCCACTTAAAGATGATTGAACTCACATTCTCTAAATTATTGCAACAACTACAATATCAATTAAATTAAAACTCAAAACACAACAATATTTTTATTTTATTTGTAAAGCTAAAATATTAGAATTTACACAATAATAAATATGTATATGCTTTTTTTGGGTAATTTGCATCAAAAGTCATTAAATTATTAATAAATTTATGTTTTGATCACTCAACTTCAAAAAGCTACAAAAATGGTAATGAACTATTTGAAAGTTTTCATTTAAGTCATTGGGTTGTTAAAATCTCTACTATATGGCATTATATGTTCACACCACCCGCACTAACCGAAAGTTCTCATTCCCTTTCTCTTCTATAATCTATTTTTTTATGAAACAGCTTTGAACGTCATCAATTTGCAAACCAAAATCCAAATAACTTTCTTCTTCGATTTTTGACACTGATCATCAAATCGATTTTGATCTAAGGTATGTTCTTCTACTTTTCGATAAGTATTGGTCCATTGTACCAATCGTCAAATCATCGCCTCGAATAGCTAGCTAGACTTTTTTAAAATAAAACTTAAAAATCCAATGACTTCAATAAAAACTTCCGAGTAGTTCGTGACTTAAATAAAAAATTTCGAAGAGTTAAGTGATTATTTTATAATTTTTTAAAGTTAAGTAATCCAAACATAAATTTACTAATATTTTAATGAGAGAAGGTATAATTTACCCCTTTTTTTTCCTTGCCGCGAGTGAAAAGGCAAATGTTTGTCCTTTCCGCTTATAATGCCACCTTTTTCATGTCTATCCATAAATTTTAATGAAATCATACTCTGAAGAAACTGAAAGTTCAAAAAAAAAAAAAACTCCATCTTTAGTCCCTTTTATGGCATTCAATCTATAGCTAAATCTTATTCTACTCACATTCTTGCGTGAGTGTTGAACATGAATATATATACAACATGGGTATGGTTATATTTTTTAAATTTTGTTCATATATTTAAAGAAATTTTAAAAATCATATCCTCATATTTATATATCAGATGTAAATATTTCAAGGAAAATGACTGAGTCCAAACAACAGGTAAACCTCTTATTACAATTTTTCATTCCTCCAGCTCTAATATGTCCAATTACAAAGATTTCTGTAGAAAATAATTTTTATATAAATATTTACTAGTAGTAACAGGAAGGTTACTACATTATCAACGATAATTTTATCCAAAAAATTGAAACATAAATTACCTATTTCTAATAAAAAAATGACAGATTTACTAAATTTTGTGCATATATAGAATTATAAATAGCTACCTTAATTAGATTAATTTTCTGAGTTGGTATTGGAATAATAAAGGAACACAGTTTGGAATTGCCAAATGGGGTGATTTTACATTTATTTGAGAGAATCTTCCCATTCGTAACAGTCTAGGTTGAGAGTTAAAGTTTTAAGGAGTTTGGCTTTAATTTGACACAAATCTAACATCTTTCCAGTACAGAGAGAAAGCAAGGATCAATCTTTACATGCCATGGAACTGGAAGCTAGCAACCGATATGGTGATGATGGTAGCTCAAAAAGAACAGGCAAGCCATATTCAACTCTGGGTTTTTTTTTTCTTCTGCAAAGAGAGGTTTCAAATTTCATCATTTTTTTTTTTTGAAGTTAAAAATCTGTGTTTTTTTGTTGCAGGAACTTGGGTGACTGCAAGTGCACATATAATAACAGCAGTTATAGGTTCAGGGGTCTTATCTCTTTCATGGGCCATTGCTCAGTTAGGGTGGATTGCTGGTCCCATGGCCCTTGTAATCTTCTCTATCATCACTTGGTTTACATCCACTCTACTAGCTGATAGTTGCAGGGACCCTGTTTCAGGAAAAAGATGTAGCTGTTACATGGATGCTGTAAAATCTAATTTAGGTGACTAAAATCCACTCTACTACCTTGAACCTACCTTACTCGATTTGGGGTGTGACTGTCAGATGTTCGGTTTTTTTTATGTATTTAGAGGATTTTTGAAAATCATATCTCCATATCCAAGTGTCCGATATGAATGTCTACTGGTTCTTTCAAGGACATGGAACCCCAATGCTAATGGTTCCTGGGTTTTTTTTTCTAACAGGAGGAATCAGTAACAAGTTTTGTGGATTAGCACAATATGTGAATCTTGTAGGGATAACAATTGGATATTCAATCACTTCAGCTATTAGTATGGCGTAAGGATTTATGGTTTATATGCTAAAGCTGATGTTTTTGTAGGAATATATATCCCCTGGTTTAACTCTTGTGTACCTTTGATTAACCAGGGCAATAGAAAGATCAGGTTGCTTTCACAAGGAGGGCCATAATGTAGGCTGCCATGTCAAAAACAACAAGTTTATGATCATCTTTGGCATCATAGAGATCATATTAAGCCAAATCCCAAACTTCCATGAGCTCTCGTGGCTTTCCGCGGTCGCCGCGGTTATGTCTTTCGGGTACTCTACCATCGGCCTCGGCCTCTCGATAGCCAAAGCTGTAGGAGGGAATCAGGCTAGGACAAGCTTGACAGGAACAACCGTGGGAGTTGACGTGACCAGCTGGCAGAAGACTTGGAACTGCTTCGAAGCCATCGGTGACATCGCCTTCGCTTTTGCTTTCTCCACTGTACTCGTCGAGATACAGGCAAGTCCTCCTGGTTTCAATGGTACCCTTTTCCTTTCCAATAAAAGAAAAGACTTCCATTCATGTAATTGGCATGGAATTGGGAAAAGGAAAGACTTCGATTCATGTAATTGGCATGGAATTGCAGGATACACTGAAACCAAATCCACCAGAAAATGAATCAATGAAGAAGGCAACCTTGGTGGGCGTCTCGGTCACCACCGTATTCTACGTTTCATGTGGTGCTCTGGGTTACGCAGCATTCGGCAACAATGCACCAGGCAATTTCCTAACAGGGTTTGGCTTTTACGAACCGTACTGGCTTATCGACATGGCTAATGTATTCATCATTGTACATCTTATAGGAGCTTACCAGGTAAAAACACCCCATTACCATCACCTACAAACAACACACAATAAAATATCCCCATATCTTCAGCAAAATCTTGATGGTTTTCTTCATAGGTATTCTGTCAGCCAATTTTCAAACAGGTGGAAGACAGGTGCTTCAACCGATGGCCAAACAGCAGTTTCATCAAAGAAAGTCCACCAATTAAGCTTCCATTGTTTGGGGTTTACAATTTCAGTGTTTTCAGGGTTGTATGGCGAACAGGTTACGTGATACTGACCATCGTGCTGGCGATGCTTCTACCGTTCTTCAATGCAATCCTCGGCCTCCTGGGTGCCGCTTCGTTTTGGCCACTGACAGTGTATTTCCCAATCCAAATGCACATATCGAGAGAACAGATCCGAGCCTTTAGTTGGAAATGGATATGGTTAAACTTCTTGGTGTTGCTTTGCCTGATTGTATCAGTTCTTGCAGCGGCTGGCTCCATTGCTACAATTGTCAAGGATCTCAGTACATATGAACCTTTCAACTCTGTTTCTTAATGTCTTTTTATGTACATTTTCTTAGGATATTTATCTATAAAAGGTTGTTCTTTGTCTTGAAAATTAATATTACCTCAAAGCTATCAGGGAGACCATATCCACCCTCCCACTGTATATAACTAACTGAAAGTTGCTGATTGGTTCGCAAAACATCCCTACTGTAAATAACTAAAAGCCCAAATTTCCAACCAAGTTAACAGCACTAATAACCAGACCAACCCAGAATAAAAATTTTGAACACAAAAACTTAAGAAAGCATATTGAATTCCCAGCCAGAACAGCCAAGGTTTTCCACCAATAGCTGTAGATTTATTCTATCAGTTTAACAGTATTTCATTTCAGTCTACTGAACCAATCATCCCTTTTGGTTTATAACTTAGTTTATCCTATTCCATTTCATTTCAGTCTAACATTATCCGACTCTAACACTATTAAAATCAATATTTTCCATATAAGTAATTACAGCTGCACATTAGTTTATCCTATCCCTCTACTTTATGAAAACTAAGCAGCTAATCCCATTAGTTTATCAAAATATACTTCACAAAAACTGAAAAGTTAGTTTAGTTGCTGGTAAACACATGAACATGAATTGCTAATTTGTTGCTTATAAATATTTGAAACGCTGCTGATTTTTGCTAATTACTTTTGTATAAATAGTCGAATTGCTGATATCCAAGCTAGCGAATTAAGTAGAAAGTGTAAAGTGACTAACTACTCGATTTAAACACAGGTGGATCAAATGATGAATTACCTCAAGAAATGCCGTTAAAACCCACAACAATGGCAGTATCAGGACACCATTAACGGATAATCCCACCTAGGGATCCTTCATAAATTACATAAGGAAAAAAAAGGAATATAAAATCGATTGAAGGATACCTACCAGATTCCTAGGGATGAAGACAGGCAAAACCGATCGAGCGGCTTTCCTTGCTCGTTTAGAAATCTTTCTAAATACGTTTTGAACAAATCTAACTAACAGATCCAAACTCCGATCCTATTCTTCATCTTCATCCTCGTCTACTACTTGATCGTTGTAGCAATTCACAGTGATCGAAAGGCTCCAATTATGGGGCCATCCACAAGGTTATCAGTCACCTGAATAAAATACAGAAGCTAGCTCGATCATAAACACAAGAAAACAGGAACTCGTAATTACATATTATACCTAGTGATATTGGGGGTTCTTCGTCGGGAAGCTGAAAGGGGTGCTTTGAGAAGGAGGATTTTGAGGTTGCTGAAGAAGTAAGACGGCGGTTTGGCGTAGGAGGTGGTGGTCAGATAGGGCAGTGAGACTGTGACGGAGGACACCATGGCGGCCAGACATGTATGAGCCATGGTTTTTTTGTTTTTGTTTTTACTAACGAAATAAAGATCCACTTTCTAGTTACATATAACAATGTAATTAGGCGGCTACAGGTAATTAGGGGGGGAACTTTTTTTTCTATATTTAATATTTTAACTAAAAAATAAATCACATGATTGATGATGTGTCATGCCACCTCAGCCATGTCACAAATTGAAGTGTCATGCCATGTGCCACAAAATGTTGACTTATTTCAATTTTTCTGTAATGTTATGGGTGAGATTGAAATACAAACAAACGTTAAGGGCTGAAGTGAAAAAAAACCCCAAAATGTTGAGGGTGAACTTCAAATTATTTCTAAATTAATACGCGATAAAATTTATATTCGACATCTCAAAAATTTGTAATTCAATTTTGGCCCCTTCAAAATTTTATGGCTTCGCCCTTACATGTAATCTCTTAATTAAAAAGTTAACGCTATTAACTATTTTAACTAATTGGTAAAATTATAGAGACCAAACTATGTTAAAAATTAAAATATAAAGATTAAATCTCAAATTTAAGCATATTAAAAGGACCAAAAACTGAAAATCAATCATTTTTATAAAATGCAAAAGGATACATGATAAATGTGTATCACGTGAGGAAGATCGACCTTCTTTTTATTTATAGGTATATAAATACTTATTAATAAATTTTACAAATAATAAAAAAGTAGTATTCAACAAATTAAAGAACAAAAAAACCCATACTCTAAACAATAAGACACTCCCATAAATGTATTTTTAAAAAACTTAATCCATCCACCAACTAGTTATAGAAATTGATCCTTGTGATTAGTATTGAAGTTGAAAGTATAGTGACTCCAATATCTTAGAAATCACCTCCTAGGAATGTAAACAAAATAGGAATCATCCTTGGGTAATCTGAAAAAAGTAGAAATGAAAATTTTAATTCGCGACCACTATGAGAACTTATAGACATATCCTCAAATCAACTAGCATGAAAGCTGAGTTGTGGACTTCGGTTAACAATTAAGAGATTGAAGTTGATACTGCAATTATCATTCACTTTAATCGATGAGTGCAAGATGTTGGAAGCGAACGTTTGCTGCAAATGCATTAGTTTAGTTAGGAAGCACCTTCTAATCCACCTCGCCCTTGGGTGATTTCTCCTTCCCTAGTAGCAGCTGATAAGCAAGGGTGTGTCCCCTAGTAGTAGCTGATAAGCAAGTGTATGTTATGTATTGAACAACTTTTTAAATTTATGTGTAATAAAATTTAGTTCCCCTTTCTTTCACAAAAACATTTTTCTTAAACATTCGGGTCTAACACATATAGATACGAGGATATATAACATCGAACATGAAAGCACTTGGAAAAAAACTCTAATTATATCTATACGTATACGTATGGTACCCTCACAATAGCTTAGATTCTAGGTGTAATAACAATTATATGTACTAATCATCCATTACATTATAAATCTCCACACATAATGGAACTTAAACTAGAATAAAATCTAAACAAAAAAAAAACTAAAAAAAAGGTACTACTAAGGATTATATACCTGAAGCTACCGATGAATGTTAAGATTAAAAGCCAACCCAATTTTGCCGACAGCACTACTAAGGATATGAAGAAAACAACATTAAAAATAAAATTGCCAAAATCATGTACAATACTAACAACAAAAACACATTACCAGATTTACAAAAGCATAAGCATCCCTTTCATTATTATTAAAATCCAAAGGATATTGTTGACACCATTTTTTTGGATGAAAACGGGGTCGACTTGGGTTTTGACGAAAACAACAAAATGGGAGTCGCCACCGATCTTTTTAGATGAGGTGTGATCGGGTCACCTCGAAAAGTGGTTGTTTTTAATAAACGGTTTGATTTTATTAAAACAACAAGTTTGGTCCATGAAATTCAGAAAAATGGGTTCGGGAGTCGGTTACGCACGAGGAAGGATTAGCACCCTCGATACGCCCAAAATTGGTACCTAGTTGGTTACTTAATGTCTTAATGTCGAAATTTTAAATACGATCCTTTCTTTTTGAATAAAATGAATTGGAAGATAAAGCTCATTTATTTTAAAGAAATAAATTGTTACACTGAGTAAGTTAGAGTGCAACGTTTCAAATCCTCAAAATTAAGCTTATTCTTCGTCTTTTAAAACCTATGCATTTTAAGAAGGATATCCGATTATCTGAGTCAAATGAGAAAATCAAAACCCAGTAAGTTAGGGTTCGATTTCACAAAATTTCTAAATATCGAGCATTGCCTTTATTTTTAAAATCCTCGTCTCGAGAAAATAACATGTCATATTCAATGCGTTAGGATACAACGTGTCGAATTCCCGAGAACGAGCTTTTTACTTATGGGTTTTGATTAAAAAGGATGCTCGGTTATCTAAGTTCATCGAAAAATTTGAAGCCCAGTAAGTGAGGACACAATTCTCGAGAACTATGAGAACGAGGCTTTTTTGAAAATTATGAAATAGGGTGATTGTAGTGCTCTGATAAAACACGATTTTTACAAATATGACATGATTGAAAAGTGATGTATGACGTAAAAGATAATATATAGTTCAAATGCATATCAAAGAATAATGAACAAATAATGAATTAATACTAACAAACATAGCAACAATAATCTCTATTGTACATTATGCTAATATCAATATCTACATTCAAAAACTAAAAGAAAACGAGTCAATTAAGGCAAATACGGACCCAATGTATGAGTTTTGAAATAACTAAAAAATATATAAAAATGAAATTATATTTACATTTTAGATAAATAATATATAAATGAATATTTGAAAGGAATTAAAAATATGGTTTAAAATAAATACTACATAGAATAATAGTGTCCAAATAGGTTTTAAAGTAAATATTATATAAGGAATAAGTCACAACACATTAAATAATATATATATATATGTGCACGTATACATAATGAAGATTAAACAATAATACATAATAATTTTTGAAACGAATGTATAATAAACCCAAAGTGTTAATACTATTTTATTTATTATATAAAATAATACTACATTAAAAATACGTGATGAAATTAACCATTGATATAATAATACTCAAAGTAATAATATAAATAATAAAATTATAATACGTGTACATAGATAAATAAACATATAAATAATAAAACTAATGTTAACAATAGTAAAGATAATAAACTAAACAAAATTAGTAATAATAATGAAACAGAGGATCAAATTGACACCAAAGCTGAAATTAAAGGAAAAAATCTAAAATAAATAAAAGGGAAGGTCCGAATTAAAAAGCGCGAATGACATGGGGGACTAAAAGGGTAATATTTCCCACCCTCCAAAACGCAGCGTTATGACGAGGACCGAAATGAAGCGGACATCAAATTAAAGGGCGAAAATTAGAAATAAAAAAATTGATTTGAACGCGCTACAAAAAGGGGAGGACCATCTGCGCAAATATCCCCAAAATGGAAAACACGCGGATCCTCCTGGTAATGGGTCGGGTCGACGCGCGGATCCACCCCCACCAAAACGGCGCCGTTTTATAATTAATATAAATATAAAAAAAAGGCTAAAAATAAAACGGTTTCATCATTTTGTTGAAGAACAGAGAGAAAACTCTCTCTTTTTTTCATTTTCTCAGGCTCCGATTCCGGAGATGGCCCGGCCAAGGCTTCCGGCGAGTCTCCGCCGTAGAGCCACCGTGTGTGGCGGCCGGAGGTCCAAAATCGGACCTTTTCGGTCCCCTTTTTAAGCCTAGCGTCCCTAGGGTACGGATCTAAGGCCAAATCCCCGAAAAAGAAGCCGGAGACCCGAAGATCGAGGGGAAACCGCTCGTCTTCTCTCCTCCGGTGCGGCGCAGGTAAGGTTTTTTTGGTTTTTTCGTTTGTTATTTAGTGTAGGAGATAAAAAATAAACAATAAAATAAACAGAGAAAGATTCGGATACCAAAAGGGTCACCTTTTATTTCTTTGTTTTTCTTTTCAAAAGGGCTCCCCTCTTTCTTTTTTGAAATATGTTCGGCTTTTATAGCCAAAGAACAAAAAGAAAGAAAAAGATTCAATATTTTCCATTGTTTTGTGTTGTCTGCTTCTTTTTCTCCTTGTTACGTGTTTGTTTCTCTCTTTGCAGGTGGAGCAGGTGGAGCGACGTCAGAAGGGCAGGTGGCCGTGACTTGCGGCGCTGGAGGCTGAAGACCTAGGTGCGGCGCACCTAGGGTTTTCCCTTAGCTGGAAATTGGCCTAAGTTTTTTTTTTGGGCCATTTGGGCTTAGGGTTAAATTTGTTTGGGTTGTGTTGTATTGGGTTTGGATTATTGGGTTTGGGCCATTGTAAGGGTTATTTGGGCCCCCGGGAAAATTTGGGCTTGTACAGCTGCCCCTCTTTGCTCGTTGTCGTGTAACGAGAACAGAGCAAAGACTAAGAAAGACCAAATTTGTCCGGTCTCGTCGAGTCTTGACTTCTCTTGACGCTTCTCTTCTTCAAGTAGCCTCCTTCCAGTCCACTATGTCTTGTTGCTTCGATCCACTCCACTGCACTTCAGAGTGTTCTGACTTGCAGTTTCAATCTTCTTCGCGACAACTTTAAGAGGACGATATTTGTGGTTTTAGTCTGCTCCACTGCTACGTCAGGGAGATAAGATTTGATGCGATCTGCTCTACTGCAACTTCAGAAGTATAGGTATTGGCGCTTCGACCCACTCCGCCATGTCGGGGAGATAGAATTACTGGCTTCAATGTACTCCACTGTAACCACAAAGAGGTAAAATCTGTCATCTTCGATCTTCAATCTATTCCACTGCCAACCAGGGAGATAGAATTATCGGCTTCAATGTACTCCACTGTAACCACAGGGAGGTAAATCCTGATGCGATCTACTCTACTGTAACTTCAGAGTAATGAGATCCTTTATTTTAATCCGCTCCACTGTAACTTCAGAGAGATAGGATTACTAGCTTCAATCTACTCCGCTGTAATCTCAGGGAGATAAGATCTCTGGTTTCAATATGTTCCACTGTAACCGAGAGAGGCAAGATTTGTGTCTTCGATCTGCTTCGCTGTCAAGGCAAGAAGGCAAGATCTGTTATCTTCAACCAGCTTTACTACAACCGAGAGAGGCAAGGTTTGTGTCTTCAATCTGCTTCGCTGTCAACGTAGGAAGGCAATATCTGTTATCTTTAGTTTGCTCCGCTGTCATTACAGGAAGGCAAAATCTTTTGTCTTCAACCAGCTCCATCACCACCGAGAGGCAAGGTTTGTGTCTTGGACCTGCTTCGCTATCAATATAGGAAGGCAAGATCTTTTGTCTTCAACCAGCTCCATCACAACCGAGAGAGGAAAGGTTTGTGTCTTCGATCTGCTTCGCTGTCAATGCAGGAAGGCAAGATCTATTGTCTTCAACCAGCTCCATCACAACCGAGAGAGGAAAGGTTTGTGTCTTCGATCTGCTTCGCTGTCAATGCAGGAAGGCAAGATCTATTGTCTTCAACCAGCTCCATCACAACCGAGAGAGGAAAGGTTTGTGTCTTCGATCTGCTTCGCTGTCAATGCAGGAAGGCAAGATCTATTGTCTTCAACCAGCTCCATCACAACCGAGAGAGGAAAGGTTTGTGTCTTCGATCTGCTTCGCTGTCAATGCAGGAAGGCAAGATCTATTGTCTTCAACCAGCTCCATCACAACCGAGAGAGGAAAGGTTTGTGTTTTCGACCTGCTTCGCTGTCAATACAGGAAGGCAAGATCTTTTGTCTTCAACCAGCTCCATTACCACCGAGAGAGGCAAGGTTTTGTTTTCGATCTACTTCGCTGTTAACGCGGGAAGGCAAGATCTGCTGTCTTCACTGATCTGTTCTCTAAGGAACATGACCTGTATAATTATGCCTAATGATTAGGATGGCATGATCAAAATGAATCCAATACTCCTAACTAGATGTGAAGGAATAACATTTGAATGAATGCAAAATGTCATGAAGATGATTCCTTAATGCTTAGGTTAACATCATGTAAAAACTTATTAAGGTTTTATCACTGACGTACTACAACGCCTTTTTGCTCGTCTGGTATATCCAAAGAAACACTTAATCTGGTTGCCTCCCACTGTAAACCTTAAAGTTTAATCTATTAGGGCACAAAATTTGTACCATCATTCTCCCACTACAATCCAAGGGTAGAAATATGGTTTTTCCTCAATCCTCTTTTATCACAATTCAAGGATATAGGATCTTAATCTTTCTGGTCCCCCTTACACCATTTCCAGGGTGTCGTTTCAAAGACTCATGCACAAATGAAGGCTCTCTTCTCCGAGGTAACCTCTTCCTATTGCCTAGTGATCATTGCTTGCTTGTTTATTTAAGCTTTTTCATTGACACGACATCTTGTCATTTTGTTCAATCACTGCATTTGTCAACAAAATCCAAAGAGAAAGTCCAAACTTAGACTCTTCCTTCTCAAATTTCCAACCTTCAAATTTGGCATGTTCTAAACAATAGTCCTGTTTCAGGTTCCTGTATTATTTAGAAACTTTTCAGAGTAATATGCAAAACTTCCTTTGTGAAAGTTTTATTAGTCCATTAATCATTATTCCAATGCTTGCAAAAAGGTCATAACAATGGATAAGAATAAAGTTGGTTCTGAGCATAGCTCGAAAGAACAAATTATCGAAAATAGTGAAGAAGGACAACAAAAGAATTAATTGGGAATGTATATCTTGGAAAGAAAGAAAAAGTATTCCAAGAACAACAAATAACATGAGAATTGGGTGCCCCAGATATCACAGCTTGAACTTCTCTATACAAACTTTCTGAAGACCCTTTTGAGTTGGACATGTGTTTAGGAGATCTACAATGCTCTGTCGATGCCCCCAAGATGTCGCCTATCCTTTCCTGTTGATCCAGGCATGGCAAGATCAACACATGCCTCAATATGAACAAAACTTGAGCAGCTTATATCACCTCATGCCCCATTTTGATCAATATTTGAGCCGCCCCTTTCGGGTTTTCAACTCAAATCCCCTTTGGCCTAAGGTGCCCTTTGCGGGTTTTCCCCTTAGCCTCTCCATTTTTACTCTTTTCATTTTCCATTTTCATTCTTCATCTTTTTTTTTTTTTGAACTTCATTGTCTTACAATACTGTGACAAACTATGATGTCTGATTTTGAACCGATTACAGCCCTCAACTATCATGTTGTCATTCCAGTTCAATACATTTTCCCATACCATCGTCTCTGGAATTCTATATTGGCATATGATGACATTGACGCATGCTGTAGCCTTTATCCATTTGATGAAGTAATTAATGATCTCAATAGTGAAGCAATGCCCATTAGAAGTCTTCGATAATGGTGATGTCCATACCCCATTTTGCTCAAAATTTGAGTCACCCTTTTTGGGTTTTCAACTCAAAACCACTTTTGGTCACAAAGCGCCCTTTTTGGTTTTTGCCTTGGCCTCTTCTTTTCTTTTCTTTGCTTTTCATATTTTTATTTTGACTTTGATTGATTTCTCTTTTTCTTTTTATTTTTTATTTTGATTTTTATTTTGTTTTTTCTTTTCCTTTTCCCTTGTTTTTGAATCAGATCTAAACTCTTGGGATTAGACAAGTCCTTGTTATCCCCTTCAAAGGATCTTCTCTGATATCGAATTTCCTTTATAGAGCCTTTTAGGGTAAAACTACAACTGGAAACTCTTGATCTTCTTCTCCCATCGGGATAAAATCCAGCAACATCTTGAAGGAATAGAAACTCGACTTCAAACGGGCAAAGCTATGCTGAATTGACGAGAACGGTATTGCCCCGGCAAAGAATTGCATCGTTCGCACTGTAAATTTCTGACATCGTGCTGTTGTGCAGGTTTTATTATAAGAATCGAGGCATACCCTGGTATGATCATACAAAGACATCTTCGAATTTTTCGTCTCTGTAGGCAGGTCAATTCTAGTCTTCATCGAGCTCACAATTTCTAATGATTCACTGAGAGGTAGGATCTGTTTATCCTTTTGTTCTACCATCCTCAACAAGTTTGGAGATAATCTACGATCTGTGTCATCTTCAAAGTCATGAGATCCCTCAAAACACATATCTCGCTCAAAAGGAGGTTCTAAGTCTGTAGCAGTGTCATTCATGTCGTTGATATCCAGGGACCTATTGTAGGTACAAAATAATATATAAAGAATGTATGAATTTAAGAATAAGTATCTGCACAGTATGATTATGAATGAACGAAAGAATGATTTGGATGGAAGAATAAAAGAATGATCAATGAAAAAAATATTAGTTCAAAAGATCGCAAAGATGCATTCCATTAGAATAATGACGTTCAGACATAAGCCTTTTTCACAAAAGACTTCTTGTTGCTCTAGGCTGAAAGCAACAAGTGTGTTTTGAATATTACTCTGAGTAAGCTCTAAATACTACAAAGGTTTCTTTAGAACACTCCCAGGTTTATAAGGGCGAACATCTAATAAGATCCCCTTTCAATTATGCCTTCATATATGGTATTGATGTGAAAACTTCCCAACACTTTCTCATATATTGCGTTCACCCCATTGTTAATCATGATTGGGTGGCGAATTTTCTGCATTAGATGAGTCACCAAACTTGACGACACCCATGTTGATGAGCTTTTCAACCAGTTTCTTGAAGGCTATGCAGTTCTCTATGGAATGCCCCGTATTTCCCGCATGATATTCGCAATGTGCATTCGCATCGTGCCATTTGGGGTACGGTGGCTGTGGAGGTTTCGTGTAGAGAGGGGCGACAACACGTGCGTTGAATAAGCTTTGATACAACTCCTTATATGCCATCGGAATTGGCGTGAATTGAAGGTTCTCAGTGCCTTGCTTCACATACGATTCTTGTCTAGATGAACCTTGCTGACTAGTAATCACCTTTCTTGGCTGTGTAATCGATTTGTTGTAGGTGTTCACATTGCTCACATCATTTTCCTTCTTCTTTAAGTCTGACCTTCTATTATTCTCCCCAGCATCAATCTTTCCACTTCTCACGGCACTTTCAATCATTTCACCGCTCATGACTATGTCTAAAAAACTCATCGAAGCATTTCCCAACATGTGAGTGATGAACGGGGCCTTCAATGTGTGGATGAAGAGCATCGTCATTTCTTTCTCCAGGAGTGGCGGCTGAACTTGAATAGCGACCTCCCTCCACCTTTGTGCGTATTGCCTAAAACTTTCATTAGGCTTTTTCTCCATATTTTGAAGGGTAATTCTGTCAAGGACCATATCAGCTACATGACTGTATTGTTTCATAAAGGCTTGTGCTAAATCCCTCCAAGAGCTAATCTGGATACGCGTCAATTGATTGTACCACTTAGACGCTGCCCCTGTGAGGCTATCTTGAAAGCAGTGTATGAGCAGTTGGTCGTTGTTGACGTATCCGGCCATACGCCTACAGAACATAGTAATATGAGTTTCTGGGCAGCTGGTCCCATTATATTTCTCGAATTCCGGCATCTTAAATTTGTAAGGAAATACCAAATCCGGAACTAAACTCAGATCTTTCGCATCTATTCCATGATAGCCGTCGATACTTTCTATCGCCCTAAACTTCTCTTCAATCCATTTCCATTTCTCCTCAAACTGCTTTGGTAACTCCTCCTTCATCTTGTCTTTCTCCGCTACTTCATCGAAGTCCGGGACAACCAGATTATCGTCAGGACTAGAACCAGATCAGCCCTGAAGGTTCTTCGATATTGAAGCGTTACCTTGAAAGTGCTGAGGCCTAATCGAAACAGAAGATCTTCGTGGATGTGGTTCAATCTGAATTTGCGCTTGCGGAGGCGTGTATCCTGGAGAAAAAAGTGGCTCATCATTGTTTCCTTCTTCATCGCAAACCACATGATTTTTCCCTTTATCCACTCCCTTGGTTATTAATTGCGTCAATTTAGTCATTAGTTCATCCTGAGACTCCTTCATCTTTTGTGCCATGTCTTTCTGGATCTTTTCCATATGTTCTTTCATTTGCACCTGTAACTGGTCTTGCATCTCTTTTTGCGTTTGCTCCAGTTTCTCTAATCTTTGATCCATTTCTTTGGCTTTGCGACGAGTACTGTAAGGATGTTTGGTTGATTGGTTTTCCAGATTAGCTGAAATAATTTTACATAATTAGGGTCACTTCGTGAAAATCTAATGCATATGATGCGATGTAATGCAAATGCATGAAATGAATGCCTAAAGAGACGTTGATTCTGATTCAATTACATTTAGGAAACTTTTCTAGAAAGCAAATTCCGTTACATAAAACGGATACATGTACGACCTCACCCTCATATTCCAAGAAACAATATCGATTTTTTTTCCGCATGTTTGAGGTAATCTCACCAATGGATGCCATTGCTAGCTCATTTTCTTGATCTTGGTCGCGATCCATCATCTGCCCATCTTCATAAGGCTTGTTAGCTTGTTGAAGGCTTTTGGACAATCGTCTCGAATCCCCAGGCCACCAAGCACGGTCACGAACTCTTCCCTCGCCATTCTTGTGTTTCTCAGAATATGTTTGGGAAGTCGTATTGTTTTCCACTTTATCAAGGAATTCGTATTCCATGACAAGCTTTCTAATTTAGTAATTGGATTTGAATCCATATCTCTTTCCTAAAATGCAAATGCAATGCAATCATAATCAAAACAAAACAAGATCGGTTAGTAAAAAAAAACAGAAGCAAACAAGGAAAACAAAAAGTACCTAATCAGGTAGATACTAGGGGTTTGGAGTGGCTCTACCTAGGTTAAGTTCCTAAGTCTACCATATGAGGGTTGGTTCTAAAGTAAGGGTACCCGAACCAGCAGATTCCTCGATCCTCACCCATTATAGGCTCATACGGACTGAGTTCAGTTCAGGGGAATACATTTCCCTATGGCCATGCGGAGATGAAAATCTCACGAAGACATAGGTACGGATGTATCCCGAAAGCGATTCACTATCCCATGCGGAGGTGAAAACCTCATGAAGGCGTAGCTTCTCACTCCCACTTAAAAGGGTATGACCAACGGTCATGCAATGCAATGTGCAAAAATAAATCTGAACTTAAACACAGCAATTATGAATCACAATGACGAAGATCATAATAAAGATAAATAAAAATACAATGAAAGGATCGTATATTTAAACTAGGTTTTTGATTTTTGACAAAAAGACAAAAAGTAATCAACTCATGGCTTGACTCTCGTGTTTGTCCCCAGCGGAGTCGCCAAGCTGTTGACACCATTTTTTTGGATGAAAACGGGGTCGACTTGGGTTTTGACGAAAACAAAAAAATGGGAGTCGCCACCGATCTTTTTAGATGAGGTGTGATCGGGTCACCTCGAAAAGTGGTTGTTTTTAATAAACGGTTTGATTTTATTAAAACAACAAGTTTGGTCCATGAAATTCAGAAAAATGGGTTCGGGAGTCGGTTACGCACGAGGAAGGATTAGCACCCTCGATACGCCCAAAATTGGTACCTAGTTGGTTACTTAATGTCTTAATGTCGAAATTTTAAATACGATCCTTTCTTTTTGAATAAAATGAATTGGAAGATAAAGCTCATTTATTTTAAAGAAATAAATTGTTACACTGAGTAAGTTAGAGTGCAACGTTTCAAATCCTCAAAATTAAGCTTATTCTTCGTCTTTTAAAACCTATGCATTTTAAGAAGGATATCCGATTATCTGAGTCAAATGAGAAAATCAAAACCCAGTAAGTTAGGGTTCGATTTCACAAAATTTCTAAATATCGAGCATTGCCTTTATTTTTAAAATCCTCGTCTCGAGAAAATAACATGTCATATTCAATGCGTTAGGATACAACGTGTCGAATTCCCGAGAACGAGCTTTTTACTTATGGGTTTTGATTAAAAAGGATGCTCGGTTATCTAAGTTCATCGAAAAATTTGAAGCCCAGTAAGTGAGGACACAATTCTCGAGAACTATGAGAACGAGGCTTTTTTGAAAATTATGAAATAGGGTGATTGTAGTGCTCTGATAAAACACGATTTTTACAAATATGACATGATTGAAAAATGATGTATGACGTAAAAGATAATATATAGTTCAAATGCATATCAAAGAATAATGAACAAATAATGAATTAATACTAACAAACATAGCAACAATAATCTCTATTGTACATTATGCTAATATCAATATCTACATTCAAAAACTAAAAGAAAACGAGTCAATTAAGGCAAATACGGACCCAATGTATGAGTTTTGAAATAACTAAAAAATATATAAAAATGAAATTATATTTACATTTTAGATAAATAATATATAAATGAATATTTGAAAGGAATTAAAAATATGGTTTAAAATAAATACTACATAGAATAATAGTGTCCAAATAGGTTTTAAAGTAAATATTATATAAGGAATAAGTCACAACACATTAAATAATATATATATATATGTGCACGTATACATAATGAAGATTAAACAATAATACATAATAATTTTTGAAACGAATGTATAATAAACCCAAAGTGTTAATACTATTTTATTTATTATATAAAATAATACTACATTAAAAATACGTGATGAAATTAACCATTGATATAATAATACTCAAAGTAATAATATAAATAATAAAATTATAATACGTGTACATAGATAAATAAACATATAAATAATAAAACTAATGTTAACAATAGTAAAGATAATAAACTAAACAAAATTAGTAATAATAATGAAACAGAGGATCAAATTGACACCAAAGCTGAAATTAAAGGAAAAAATCTAAAATAAATAAAAGGGAAGGTCCGAATTAAAAAGCGCGAATGACATGGGGGACTAAAAGGGTAATATTTCCCACCCTCCAAAACGCAGCGTTATGACGAGGACCGAAATGAAGCGGACATCAAATTAAAGGGCGAAAATTAGAAATAAAAAAATTGATTTGAACGCGCTACAAAAAGGGGAGGACCATCTGCGCAAATATCCCCAAAATGGAAAACACGCGGATCCTCCTGGTAATGGGTCGGGTCGACGCGCGGATCCACCCCCACCAAAACGGCGCCGTTTTATAATTAATATAAATATAAAAAAAAGGCTAAAAATAAAACGGTTTCATCATTTTGTTGAAGAACAGAGAGAAAACTCTCTCTTTTTTTCATTTTCTCAGGCTCCGATTCCGGAGATGGCCCGGCCAAGGCTTCCGGCGAGTCTCCGCCGTAGAGCCACCGTGTGTGGCGGCCGGAGGTCCAAAATCGGACCTTTTCGGTCCCCTTTTTAAGCCTAGCGTCCCTAGGGTACGGATCTAAGGCCAAATCCCCGAAAAAGAAGCCGGAGACCCGAAGATCGAGGGGAAACCGCTCGTCTTCTCTCCTCCGGTGCGGCGCAGGTAAGGTTTTTTTGATTTTTTCGTTTGTTATTTAGTGTAGGAGATAAAAAATAAACAATAAAATAAACAGAGAAAGATTCGGATACCAAAAGGGTCACCTTTTATTTCTTTGTTTTTCTTTTCAAAAGGGCTCCCCCCTTTCTTTTTTGAAATATGTTCGGCTTTTATAGCCAAAGAACAAAAAGAAAGAAAAAGATTCAATATTTTCCATTGTTTTGTGTTGTCTGCTTCTTTTTCTCCTTGTTACGTGTTTGTTTCTCTCTTTGCAGGTGGAGCAGGTGGAGCGACGTCAGAAGGGCAGGTGGCCGTGACTTGCGGCGCTGGAGGCTGAAGACCTAGGTGCGGCGCACCTAGGGTTTTCCCTTAGCTGGAAATTGGCCTAAGTTTTTTTTTGGGCCATTTGGGCTTAGGGTTAAATTTGTTTGGGTTGTGTTGTATTGGGTTTGGATTATTGGGTTTGGGCCATTGTAAGGGTTATTTGGGCCCCCGGGAAAATTTGGGCTTGTACAGATATCATCAAACAAAGTAGCTTAGTTAGCTGGTAACATCAGTCATGGTACCTTACAAGCATCAAAACCAAACTGAAGAACCTGGCACACTCACATTTTGCTTCTTCCCTTTCTAGCTAAAGACTTGGTTCTCAAATGCAAGAAACATATATTTAAACATGATCTTTCTATGATTTTTACCTAAATCACATCTCGATTTCTCGACAAGGGATAGGTGGTAAAGTAGTCACTGGCTACTATGCATCATTCTGTCTTTCTCCGTGATTGCAGTGATGTCTGAAATTCTGTCGCCCTCGAAATGGATGTTGATGAACACAGGGCATGTAAGGATGAGGAGCAACAAATGGTGATGCATCGTGCTCACCTCCAATTATGTGAGGAACTCCGAATGAAGGAAAGAATGGATTGGGATCTCTCCAAATTGGGAAGTATAGCGGTCTATTATCAACACGAGCAAACCCTTGCCACCTTGTAATCGCCGGATTTCGCTTCTTCCTACTCTCCCAGCATGAAATAAACATCTTTTTCCAGTTCCCCGTTGCTACAGTTCCTGACGTACACCCAAACTCTTCTTTAAATTTCTGCTTCCACAGATCATTGTTGGAAGCCAGGTATCGCATCTCCAAGCAAACGCATTCCATCCTCGCAATATCGGCACCGGGTAACGACTCCAGGATCTTCACCTTTAACTCGGCTGGGAGACGAATCAAACAAACCGGAAGGGCCAAACCAGTCTTATCACAGAGATCTATTAACAATGGCAATGCAAGCCCATCTTTAACAATCTTCCAAAACTCGAAAACTTCACTCTCAGGATACGAAACAAAAGACCCATCTTTCTTATCATCCATAGCAACATTTTTATCACAATTTTCCCACACCAAATTCAGAGTTGGAGCAAACCTAGTTTCATCCAGAGACAATTTATATAAACTTGAACCCTTAAACAAAGACCCATAAACCTGAAAGAAATGGCCTAAAGTCTGAAACTTTAAAACTACATAATCAGTCAAATTAGACCTCAACAGTTCAGGCAGGGAATAGTGAAATGAGACAGGAGAAGGAAACTCATCTGGCCAATGAAACCGATCGGTTCGGAGCCCCGAAATTGGATCGATCCCCACGAAACCCGACTCGAGTAAAACGGCGTGGACCGAAATCGCCAACAGCTTGTGAATGCAGCCATTATCACCCAGCTCTTCCCCCAAAACCTTCCTCAAGAAGTAGGGCTCCGACAACCTTTCGCTAAGGGCAGAGGCATCGATGTCCATAGTTTCTGGAGAAAATTCGGGATCTTGCGACATGGGTTCTTCAAATTGAGGCAATTCTTGCATTTGGGTCTCTTGATTGTTGTTGTTGTCCGGCACCCGATTGGGGTCATCCATTTGGGTTACTGAAACAGCGGAAAAAGCGGTGGGGTTGGAGGAGAAATAGAGAAGGTCGCCGGCGACGACGCCAAGGGAATGGAGGGAAGAGTGAGGGGAGGGCGGTAGGAGCAAATCGTTGTCGTTGAGGTAAAAACGGAGGGAAGAGGGAGGAGGATGGGGCGGAGGGAGGGAGAGAGAAAGGGTTTCCTGGAGTTGAAGAAAAGAACAAGGAGATGGGAGTTGGATTCTCAGGGTTTCTCTGGATTCATGATTTCTCAGTCTCAGTTTCATTGTTGTTATACTTTCTTTTTTTTTGGTTCGAAAATACTCCAGATTATGCTAAAGGCTGCAAAGAAAAAGGGGATTTTGATTATCTTGGATGATAAGCAACACAAGATGCCCCTGTCCTGTGATTCTGTCTGTATATACATATGGGTAAATTGCAAGTTTAGTCATTTATGTTTGCTTAAAATTATCTTTTTCTCTTCAAAGTTTTAAAAATTACCATATGCTTAATAATGTTATTAATTTTTATGTTATAGTTACTTAGCGGTTAATTGTTTTAATCGTGTTACAACAATTTGGGGTGGCATGCTAACTTCACCTATAGGTTTTTATTTGGGATAAAGTAATATTTAGGTCTTAAATTTGATAATTTTTCTCAATTTGATCCTTGAACTTGGATTCTATTAATATATCATGATGTGGCACACTCCCAAAATTTCTATTATTACTTGAAAATTAAAAAATAAAATAAAATCTAAAAATTATTAAAATTATAAAAAAATAAAAAAAAATTTTTAAGTGATGACGTGACACAATCTAAGTTAATGGACCAAATTGAGAAAAATGCCAAGTTCCCAGACTAATATAGACAAAAAAAAGTTCAAAGACTAAGGTGGAAAAAATTACCAAGTTCAGGGACTAAGTATTGCTTTATTCCTTTTAATTTCAGATCAAATTGTGCAGCTAGTCCCTGTACTCATTAATTTTTTCTGCTTTTGAAGAGGAAAAAGAAAAAGGTTTTCATGTTCAAAATTGTGGTTTGAATGGTAGAAATTAACCAAGCATTGCAAAATAAAGAACACAAATAGCTCATTCAAGAAAATCCCACACTCAAATCTCACCACCACAGACTACTTGGTCATACCAGACATCAAAGTATCAAGTATTTTAAAAAGAATGTGAAGGGGAATAAAGAATTAAAAGGAGAACAAAGAAAAGAAAAAGAAGAAGAAAAAAAGGTAAATGAAAAATAATTGGAATAGTACAGGGATTAGATGAACAATTTAACCTAAAATTAAAATCCTAAAGGTGAAGTTAACATGCCACTTCGGATCATTAACGATTCAGTAGCCATAACATAATAAACTCAATGACTATCTTAAAAAAAAAACTTTAATGACTAAAACTTAATTTTAAGCATATATAAATGATTAAGCTTGTAACTTACCTTATATATATATTTAAATAATTCTGTATTATAGGCAAAATTTTACTATTAGCCTCTGAATCATACATAAGTTGTGGCTAATTTCAGTACTCAAATTTGGTTTATTTTTTGGTACTCTACAATTTTAAGGTTAGTACCCAGGGGCAAACCCACATTACGCATGTTCATAGGTCGGGTTATCAGTCTAGGGCCGAAGGTCTTCCCGAAATTCAAGAGGGTTTGGACAAAAATATTTGGTTCGAAAAATGAGTTTGAGCAAAAAAATTAGGCCAATTCAAAATATAGGTCAAGCTTGAGCTTGAACATTCAAGGCTCGAGCTCAGTCCGCCCATATATAATACTAATATATGTAAACACTAAAAATATTAAGATAATTATATATAAAATTTTAATAAACATGAAAATTTATTAAATAGTAAATTAATATAATACAAATATATATTTTTTTAAAAAATAATATGTGTGGGCCTAGAATGGGCTTGGATTAACCATTGCAAATCTGGGAGAGCTTAGGCAAAATTTTAGACTCATATTTCGGGTTAGGCCAGGCTTGGGCAAGCATAAAGTGTGTTAATATCATGCTTAGGCTAAACCCAGCCCATGAATATCTCTACACACCACACATGCACATACTATGTCCAAAGAAAGCTACCTGGATAAAGGCTTACCACCTTTCGATATATGCATCATTTTTGATAAGGCACCCGAAATACAAGTTGCAATTGATCAACGTGGAAGCCTATAGGATCGTGCATACCATAGGAATTGTATATGTTATATCGCGTCAAATTACATAGGCCAATTTCATAAGGTTACTAAGCAACGACATGCTATTAACATGGGTACGTAGTAAATATTATTTTCTATATCATTCTTTAACATATACATTGTTTACATTCATAAATATACTTTTTATTTTCTTCGACAGGGTATGAGTTCGTCCAACATCAATTCTATGAAATGTTGGAGTGTCGAAACCATTTTTTGACAAAAAGGGGTCAACTTTTTATTTAAAAAACATTGGAGTCGCCACCAATCTTTTTTATTAGGTGTGATCAGATCACCTCGCAATTTGATTGTTTTAATAAAATGTTTTGATTTTACTAAAACAATGATTTTGGTCTACGAAATTTGAGAAAACGGGTTTGGGAGTCGATTATGTGCGAGGAAGGATTAGCACCCTCGTCACACCCAAAATTGGTACCTAATTGATTAATTAATGTCTTATTGTCGAAAGTTGAAAATTTTGAAGGGATTTAAAAAACAATTCTTTTGTCAAAATCACTTAAAAATTTTAAAAAGGGCGTATTTCACGTCAATCGAGAAAAAATTATATCCCGTGAGTTAGGACACCATATCTTAAATCTCAAAACGAGAGTAAACACCGAAAATATTATTTATTTTATTGAAATTTTTGATTATCTCAGTTTTAGAAAAGAAATCATATTCCGTAAGTTAGAATACGATTCTTTTAATTCCCGAGATAATTTTAAAATTGTGTTTTTGAAAAATGGTTCGTATATTTGGATTTATCGAAAAAAAATCGAGACCCTATAAGTTAGGGAACGCCCTTTTCGAATTCCAAAATACGAAATATTGCTTATATAGAACAACGTTTTCAATGTATTGGATAAAATGTAACGCGATTTTGTAGTAAAACGTAAACATAAACCACAGTGTTAATATGCACAAAATAATAGATGCGATGATATGAACGATATTAATAAAGGCGAAAACAAAATAAATAAAAGATGATAATAAATAAAAAAACAAGTAGAAGCTAAAACTAGGTTAAAAACGATAGTAAACGAATACGTAAATAAATGGTATATAAAACGGCTAAAAAATATTAATAATAACAAAAATAATAAAATTTGAAATTATAAAAAGGGTATAAATAAGTAAATAATAATAATATAGCAAATAATCTAAAGTTAAAAAAAAGATATAAGCAAATAAATAATGATAATATATAATAAAACAAAATATATTTAAAAATTTAGGTAGATAAATGTAAATAGAAATATAATAGTGACAGTAATAATAATACAAAATTAATGATGTTATGATATAATAATAAATAAATAAGCATAAAAAGAAAATATAATTATAGTAATAACCACACTAAACTAATTAATAAAGTAGCAAAAATAATAAAAGGGGACTAATTTGAGTCTTAAAACAGAAATTTGGGGAAATCTAAAATAAAAAGGTAAATGAGAGGACCTATTTGAACACACGAATAACATGGAGGGATTAAAAGGGAAATTCTCCCTTCCCCTCCAAAACGCACAGTTCCATCAGGGACTAAAATGTGATGAAAAAAATTATCAGGCTGAATTAAAAAAACAAAAAGGATCTAATTAAAACAGGTGGAAGAAGTGGGAGGACTTTTTGCGCAAATATACCCTTTGTTGAAAACACGCGGATCCCCCCTCGGGTGGGGTCACGCGCGGGTCAAGGGCCTGAAACGGCGCTGTTTTGCGCCTAGTGTTTTAAATCAAAACGACGTCGTTTTGTAAAGCTTTATAAGTCAAACTTTTTTACCAAAAATTCATTTTATTCTTTACTTCAGAAAAAAAACTTTCAAAAACCTTTCAAAGTCCTCTCCCTCTCCCAAAATCTGGCCATGGCTCTAGTGCCGAATCACCATGGCGGCCGCCGGTCGCCGACGACGGCGTTGCCTTCCACAGTGGCCAAAAAATTAAAAAAAAGCTCATTTTTTGGGTTTTTTCGACTCCCCGACTCAAAAATATCAATTTTTATCAGAATCGGCACCTCCTTCGCAAAAATGTACAATTTTTATCCTTTTATTTTCGGTTTTCTTCTAAAAAAATCAAGTAAAGGAAAATAAATAAATAAATAAATCAGAAAGTAAACAAGATCTACCTTCGAAAATGGTTTGTATTTGAATTGATTTTTCTCTGTTTTTTTATTCATTCGCAAGTAAATTTAGAATACAGAAACGAGGTTTTTATAGCCCCAAAAATCATATTTTACAAACTATTTTTCCTCTTCTTTTTTTTTGCTTTTAGATTCTTCTAGGCTATTTTGCAGGTACAGTGACATGGCGGCACACGTGGTGGCGGGGCGCGCTTGGCTGCCATTGGGGCGTGCGGCGGTTGAGGCCTAGTTGCTGCCTAGGGTTTTTCTTTGCTGTTGAAAATATTGGGTTTAGGCTTAGGGTTTTTTATTGGGCTATTGGGTTTGCTATTTGGGCTGATATAATTGGACTTTTATAAATGGACTGACATTTTTATTATTTTTATTGGTTTATTTTGTGCGTGCGGGCCCGGGCAGAATTTGGGTTTTACATGGAGAACTTATGGGCTATAAATGAAAACAATATGAAATACCTCAATAGGATACCCAAGGAACAGTAGACTCAATCATATGATGAAGGTTTACGGTACGGACACATGACAACAACCTAATGGAATACATAAATTCCATATTGAAGGGGATGTGTCATTTATCGATAACCTTGGTGGTCAAAGAAACATATTTTCGCTTATCAACATTGTTTCCAAAGCGAGCGAAAAGAGCAAAATATTACAAAAAATGCAGAAAGAGCAAACTTCATGTTTATAGTGTGTAACTCACGTCCAAATCAAATATTTTGGGTTATGAAGTTCCCTAGACTCGACAAAGGTATTGTCGGGGGATCGTACCGTGTATAACTGAGACTGAGGACCTATGTTGCATGTGCATATGAAATTGTTGCATGTGCCTCGGCAAATCTGGATTGAATAAGCTATGTTGATGAAGTGTACAAACTAAAACACATATATAAAGTATAGAAATTTGAATCCCACCAGTTCCAAATGAAATATGTGGTTGTCTGTTTTGAGCGCTCCATTCGAGTTGCTACTGGATGTTATGTTGCGTCACAAGCCAAAAAGTTGACCAAATTCTAGTCAGATACACAACAATATGAATATTCAGGAGAAGATAGACCAACCGAGGTTATGCAGTTATTGTAGGAATCATTTGCATGGTAGGACAACTTGTCCACACTTTGAGGGAACATTAAGGAGATGATTGAATTAAAAATTTTATTCATTTATTCATTTTTGGGTAAATTGTAAATAAGTATATTATTGATGTAAAAAATAAACAAACGTTTTTTTGATAAAATGTGAGTAAGTATTTTGTGGATGGAAAAGTTTAATACAAACTAAATGATTATTTACATTAGAAAAATTAAAAAGAAAAAAATATTTCCGTCTTCGGCCCGAATGCATGCCACAACTTAGTGGGTGTCGGTTACGAGGAGGATTTTGTCGTGTTGGGGTTCCGGCTCTTCATCTTCATCTTCATCTTCACCTCCATATTATCCTATCTCCACCTCCACCTCCACCTCCACCTCCATCTTGATCTTGATCTTCATCTTCATCTCCAACATTGTCTTCATCCTCATATTGTTCTCCCGTGCTAGAATGCATTTGCATTCTAGGTATCCATTTGCATTCTAGGTATCCATCCTATATCGTCGATGATATTAATAGGTGGTTGCGAAAATGACCCACCTCCAAAGAACATTGATGTTGAGGGTGTTTGCGACACTATTCGTGGAGAAATATATGGTGTTGAATAACCCAATTGTGGATAGAATGCTAGAATTGTAGGCAATGGCAAATACATTGGTATTTTTTACGGCAATGGCATGTAATATGCTCTTGAGGATGGAGGTGGTGTAAAAAATTGTTGGATCTGATGCCCTAAGTGTGGTATTTTTGTTTAAGTACACTTGTAATTATTCGAATAAATTACTTAATAAAATTATTTATAATTTACATTAATACTGTAACGCCCAAAAATTTTTTAGGTTTGGATTGTTAAATTTTGTCATGTAATTTGATTTGGTATGATGATTGAGTGCCATAAATGTTTGCTTTAAGAGTCTTAGGACTTATCTTTTGATTTTGTGGTTTTTTGACAATGATGAGTCTATTAGTTCAGTGGTAAGGCTTCAACTTACCCCTAGGTTTTATGTTTGAATTTTTTGTGCGCAAATGTGGAAAACTTTTTGTTTCTTGCTATGTGTTGGAAATGGAGTTTAATTTGAATTCTAAAAATATGGTGGGTTAGGATTTTAGTAGAATATCTATTTTTTTTTATTATTTTAGATTTATCACATCCCTAAAATCACTTCCCTTTTTATCGCCCAACTTTTCCCGCTCTCTCTTTTCACATTTCTTCTCTTTTGTTTCTCCCCCTCTTTTGTCAGGTTCTTTTTCCTCTTCTTTCCTTTCTTTTTCTTGAGTTTTCCATCTTTCTTTCTTTTGTTTTGTTTCCTACTTGCTGCCATTGAGTTATTGAGGATTAACTTTTGATTCTTCGTTTGCGATCGTAAATCCAAGTAAAGGTAAGTAATGTCGATTTATTTTTTGATTTTAAGGTTTAATTCGTTCTTTGAGCAAGGTGAGTTGTTAGTGTTTATTCTCATTTTTCGTTGTGTTAAGCATTCTGGTGGTTTTTGATTAGGCGAAGGGTGCGAAATTCGAGATCCTCCGGTGGAGTAGTTGTTGTTTCGACACTATTATTCTATGAAGTAAGTGCTCGTATGCTGATTTTAGGGATTGATTTCTTTTGGAAATAGGGTGTATTTAAGTGAAATTTTGGGTTAAGTCGAGTTTGTTAATCAATGCAATTTGATACCTTATGTAGGTTTCGGAGTGCGTTGTTGTGTGGTTGATCAAAACTATCATCAGGTGTGTGAATCTAACATGAAAACTTAACTAAAACTAGAAAAAAACCCGAAAATAAAGGTTGTTTTCGAAACTGTTCTGTGTCTCTAAGTCATGTATATAATTTATCATCAAACTAAATGCAAAAACCAAAGCACTTAAACCCCAACTTTTATGTTTGGATGGAAAAACATTTTGTTTTATCTTACTTTTAACTTTAAAAATCAATTGTTTGGCATTACTTTTGGGGTTGAAAAATACATTTCCACCTCTAATCGTAATGCCAAACGATAGCCCTAAATAACGGTACTAAAATAAAATATATAAAAAAAATTATTAAATTATTTTTAAATCATTTTAAATTAAAATTGAATAACAAAATTAAGTAAAAAAGCAAATTTTAGTGGAAAATTCAATCAATAACAAAGTTAAAGTAACAAATTCAATATAAAATTAGAGTATAATGGTAACTTTTATCTTTAGTTTATAAATATAATGACAAAAATTAAAATGATATAATGGTAATTTTCAAGTTTGACCTAATTAACCCAAAAAAATCTAAATCTATTTATTTAGGATTTATGCTTAACAAGTTTAGTTATAAAGCATATACAAAATTAACCCATAACTAATAATTAAATTGAGTTTGTGATAACTATAAATTAAAAAACTAAAGATAACATCCTTCGTCCATCTTCGTCTTCGAATTAGGGTTACGAGATGCTACGATAAATAAACAGTCAAGAATATGTAATTTCAATCCAAAAATTCAATTTAATCATTCATTAATAGATAAACATTCAATAAACATATTGTTCATTCAAAAACAAGACTTAAATCAAGGTTCTGAAACTCTAAAATCAATTTGAAAACAAGTATGGACTAATTCGAAACAAATAGAAAAATAACGTGGCCAGGCCGTGTTGTTCAATTATGTGTGTAGTTTCATCCTCTATAAATGTGTGGGTTTTCCTATATTTATTTTAGTTATTTAATTTAGTACTTGTAATAATTGATTTTGATTGAAATCATGTAACATAAAAAAAAATAAAAAATAAAAAGGATGGAAAAACAAGTTTGTATTATTTTTGCTGTGTTCAAGTTTAGAATAAGAGAAAGTTCACACATACATACATTAACTTGTATTCAGGTGTATACAAGGGAAACTTTACAGTAGAGGGACTAATCCGCTAAAAACACATAATATACGGACCCTTCTATAGAATTGGACCTATTTTTCACTGTAAGAGTAAATCAATTGCTTCCTCAATAATCTCATCCATGATTGTATCTCCTATGTCAAACCCAATTTTCCTCTGCAATTTACAATAATCCCATTCTTCAAATGTGTCAAAAAAACCTATACTTTTCCTGCATGCGTGCATTAGGTTCCCTAGATTTTTCAGCCCAATGAACCAATGAACATAGCTCTGTTTGGTTCTGACATTGGTTCCATCATTGTTTTTCATGGATTTTATTGCCGATAGGTTCATTAGAGGCTCCCTTTGATGCCCAAACTGCTGGTTGCTTCGCCACTGAAGGGTGCAAGGTCCGGTTATCATGGAACCCTTTGCTTCTTTGAAGCCAATGAGTGTGTATCTCTCCATTAGTGATCTTCCAAGCAACTTCCATGGAAAATTTGCCAACACGAAATTATTGGCTTTGACATTTTCGGTCGGATCAATGGAGTTCTTACATGTTGGCCTTTCTTGTCTTGTTATGATGTGATGCACTTCATGCGAGAAACAAAGGGTTGATATATTGAAGAGGAGGGGACAAAAGGGTTAATTTAAACAGAAGTCCTTAAACTATGACCTAGATTTTTAATAGTTCAAGTTGGCATTTAATGTTTAAGCTGGGATTATAAATTGATGGAAGAGCCTAATCGTTACAATACTAATATATTGAAAAATTAAGTAGAAATTTTTTGCAGTATAGGGATCAATTTAAAATATAGACCATAATTTGGAGATGTATGATATAATTAACCTAAATAAAGAATCAAATTTTTTTATTAATAGTTATACTTTGATAAAAAATTAAAATTTAGTCCTTGAAATTAAAATGTTAAAAAATTACTGTATGCTAAAGTTGGTAGAATTGCATGGGTTACTGAAAATGAAAAAAGAAATACTAACCTTCATCGGATGACAATTTATTTAACATTGACATAAGGTCAAGTTGCTTATCTTCAATGCATTTCCTTTCCCGCTGCAACCAATGTTTCAATACAACAAGTGTTTTATTAATGCTGTAATTATCCGACAAAAAACAGCTAAAAGAACATAGATTATTTATGTACCTTTTCTGGTTCCACATTACAAGTTCTTGATGAAGAATCTGTACTCTGAAACCCATCTTCATTGCCATTATTGCAACAAGAAAGCTCTAAGCTACCATTATTACCAGAAACAAGTTTATGCAGCTTAGACTTAACCACCCTTGTTGGAACCAAAACCATCTTCTTGTTCCACAGGTTCTTAAACAAATTCATTTGACTGCTGCAGCAACCATTTCGACCATTAGAGCTCGAGCATTTAACCAAATACCCTCTCTCAGAAAGGTATATGCTTAAAGTGAAAGGCTCTTGTTTGTCTTTAAGATGCTCTTTGAGTTGTTTTGATGTTACAGGAGAAGAAGCCATTAATGGAGTCTGCAAATTTTGAGAGCACATGTAAGTAAAGGGATGGAGGGGAAGTTGATGATTGGAAACAGATAGATAAAAAAAATTGAAAGGAGATTTTTTTTTTTCTTTTTGTTAGAGTGAAAGGCAAGCATATAGGCTCCAACAGGCAATCATTTGTGATATTGGGGACAACTTGGAAACTTTTAAACAGTGCTATCTTCTTATTGATTGATGAACCCTACAATCTCAAAAGCTTAAATTACATTAAATTTTGGGACTGATTAAAGTTTTACAGCATAAGATTTGAATCAAAATATCCACAGCATTCTCTTTATTATTAAGTTTTATAATCTCTTTCTCCCACCCTAATGTATAATTTTATATGTCGTGAGTGAATCAGATAATAATACTTAATTAAAAACAAAATTGTTATAAATTATCTTATAAAACTTTTAGTAATGTGTTATCATCTAATTTATTATGGTAAAACTTTAATTAAATAATGGGAATTATAATCATGTGGCATGTGGGTAGGTCCCTATGGAAGAATATAATCTTGTTTCTTGGAGCAAAGCAGGTGCATGGGAGACATTAAGGGAGACCAATTTTAGAATGAAATTCAATGTTTCATGAAAAATATGTATATGCTAATTGCAATGCAGCAAGAAGCTGACAATGATATTTCGCCTGCAAATAAAATATGTATTAATATTTGGCATATCTTACCAGTCACATACCATAAATATTCCCAATTTGGAATACTATTTATGAATTGAAATGCTGTTTCATATTCCAAATTGGTGGCTGTACAATGAGATGCGTTTATGTTCCTACTCTAGAAATAATATTATTAAGTAAAATAATTATAAATAAACATCATTGTATTTTTCTTACCCAAAGTTACTTAAATCGGAATAATTTTATCCAAAATTAACTCAACCTTCCTAATTGACAGGTCTACTCAATTACGTCAAGATTGGTCAAACTCAAAACCAGAATACCATGTATGAGTTAGATGTGGTGTGTGTGTATACGTTAACTAATGATTTTGTATGTTATAAATGAGAGTGGTCTTTAGCCATAGCTATAATGAATGAAAAAAGAGGGGGTAACTTTTGTTTGGTTATTATCCGGTTTTGCCTGTTTCCATGCATGAATGTTGAACAAATCGATCATCATGTCTGGTCCAAAACAAACATGAAGTGAAGGAAAAATAAGTGGAGGTAAGAAAATGGAGCCATATGTAATGAAAATCATGCTTTAGCAATTCTTGATATTTATATATATATATGTACGTGAGATACATCCTTTTACTCTCACCATTTACTATCTAACGGTATGAATGGTCTTTAATCATTAAGCTTTTGTAATGGAAAACTTGAATTCACCTATCAACTCTTGCTCTCCTTATACCAACATCCAATCCCTACTTAGTCACCATTTCATCATCTCCAATTAATCCATCAACCCCAGAACCCAATAAATAAAAATTCTGGTTAATTCAACCATTCATCCTCGATCGTAATATTATTCTGAACTTGAAACTATTATCATCAAAATATCAATATTGTATTAATAACATCTTTTCCTCAATTCAACTGTCACCTGTCACCTTGAGCATTAGTCAACTATTTCAAAATATACCCACCTCAAATATTTATATACGTATGCAATGCAAACACAGGACGCTCAACTGCAATTTGTAGGTGTGAGAGAGATGAAAATAACCAACACGGTGGTCCTTTGCAAGAAGAAACTTGTGAAGATTTTAAAAAATAAAATAGATTTGGATCGTGAACTGACATCCGGTAATAACATTGAACTCCAGTCGAGTTAGGTTGGACTCTTAAACGAGTAAAGTTCTCTTAATGTTGTTTTCTCTATTCACAAGACTTGAACTCAAGACTTTATTTAAGAGACATTAAATTTTTTACCAATCGATACGAACAACATTGATAATTTCTCTATATATTTTTTTTATATTTATTGATACTTTCTTAATTGATTGTCATTCATGCATGCTTAGATATTCTTACTTTTTATCTTTAATTTACTTATTTTTATGCATTTATTAGCTATCCACTCCAACCCATTCCACACCACCTTTTATTTATTGTGAGAAAAAAGAAAAAAAGAAAAAGGAGAATGGTCCACTCATATTTTTCTTTTTAATTTTAATTTTTATTATTACATGGTCCACCCTTTCATTATAATGATCTTACGTTGGGTGGGAACAAATTAATAAGGATGGTGTATGCCATAAGTCATGATAAATTTGCATTACAAAGTTGGTTCCTTGAATTTTATTCACTACATTATTTCATTTCTTCAAAATAACCTATCAAGATTTTTACTAAATTTGCTAAGGATTGATATACATTATGACAACATTGTATTTTTTCTAAAGGATTCTAAGTTTATAGGATATCTATCTATATCTATATATCTATATATAAAGATGAAGATATACTAATTTCATGGTGTTAATTTATTTCGGGTTATATAATAATATTTTGGACCATTCCATTTAAAATATTTTCGTCTCTTTTAACCCTTAAACTTGCGTTGTTTGTCAAATTACTCCAAAATGGATGGAAAAGTTAATGAACGAACGTTGTTAGCGTGACATACCTGTGTATGTTACGTCAACAATTAATCAATTTGTTAAAAATTTAAAATTTTAAAATTAAAATTATTGAAAATTATAAAAATATATATTTTTTAAAATCTAACAAATTAATTAATTGCTGATGTGACGTACACGTGGACTGCCACATGGATGCCACATCAACAAAGCTAATAGACGTTAAGTTTTCCATCCATTTTGGAATATTTGACAAACAACGCAAGTTTAAGGGCTAAAAGAGGCGAAAAATTAAATGGAGGGCTAAAATGATTTTTTTTGTAAAGTTTGAGGGTCAAATGAGTCATTATGCATAAAATAAAGAATAATTAGTGCAAATTTAAACATGCAATTAGAAATATGAGTAAAAACTCCTATAAAAAAAGACCTCTTTAAAATAAGCGAAAAGTTCTCCTTCTCTTTGCCACAAACAAGTCATGTGAGTTACTAAAAGTTACCAATTATGATTAGTTTATAGCTAACCAATGACTAAAACATGTGAAAAAGAAAATAATACTCCACCCAAATAAATAAATATTAATAAAGGAGCACCGGTTATGGCTTATTAATACCTCAACGATCAAGGTTCAAATTTTGTTGATGTAATTCTTTTTTTCTTAATTTGCAACTTGACTTTGTACCAAAAAATTTCTTTATGCTAGAAATCTTAACACATGCATATGTGTGTAGAAATCACAAATTTGATGAGAGGAAATATTATACGTTAAATATGGATTCAATCCCTACGCATGTTATATATGCCTAGTTTTGATTATTTATTTGTGTAAATTCTATCATATCTCTTAATTCATGAAACCAACTCAGTCAACAGTATTATATAATATATATACATATATATATCTTATTTGATACACAGGCAATGGAATTTTCAACTCCATATGCGGAATTAAAAACTATAATGTGTTGATATTGAAAAATTTAGAAACTAAATAAATAAAACAAATGATGATTTCTTAACTTTACTTGTGGAGTTAAAAAGAACTAAATAAATAATTTTAATTTGATAAAACTATTACCTTTAATTCAAACCCATTAATGTACCAAGTATTTATAAAAAAGAAATGAAAAGAAAATTCCACTTTCTATAGCTACTTTTGGAAAAATTTTAAAACTAATTAAGAATGGGTTAAGGTCATATATTTTTATCTGAATTTTTATTAATATTTAATTATTTAAATTTGATGCACTATTTATAATAATTGAACCAAATAATGATATAAAATTCAACAAAATATTTTAAAATTAAATCCAAGTGACTTCATTTTTAATGACTGCCTCATCATCTTATCCCCTATAAAATAAAATAAAATGATAATTTTTTTTATACCTTGTTAGTTTATTAAATATCTACCCTATTAATTATTCTTTTTAGAAGAAATTAAAATTAAATTGCAATTTGTAATTTGAATCCATACTTTTGGATAATTATAATAAATATATATATAAATATTACGACATATTCAAATAATTATAATTTCGAAACTAAAATTTGAGACCTCTTTGTTACCGTCAAGCCAAGGTTCATTAGTCACGTTTACTTATAGGATGAATATTTAATGCAATATTATTAAACAATAACATGATATTATATTCATACTTTATTTAAACATAGATTTGAAATCTAAAACCCGAAAAAATATGTAATGATTATAAATATGAATTATATTTAAATAAATTTATTGGGAGAAATTATTTTATGAACCCTTCGCACTACATCATCCATGGTCCATTTCCAATTACATAATGACATTTCAGCAATTTTTCCATGTCACTGATACATAAATTTGGTAATTTTTTTACCTCGAATCCTGAACCCAAATCTCGAAGCCAAACCTTGAACCAAGAACCCTAAACCTTGAACTCGAACCCTAAACATCGAACCTCGAACCCAAAACCAAAACCTTGAACCTTGAATCTTTAACCCCAAATCTCAAGCCCTAAACTCAAATCTCGAATCTCAAACCCGAACCTTGAACCATGAACCCTAAACCTCGAACTCGAACCATGAACACCAAACACTGAACCTCGAAGAAACCAAAACCTTAAACCTTGAATCCTTAACTCTGAACATCAAACCCTAAACTTTAAACCTTGAATCCTAAATCTTGAATCATAAACTCGAGTTAAGGGTTTGAGGTTCCAAGTTCCAGGTTCAAGGTAAAAAGATTATCAAAATTATATGTCAATAATATGGAAAAAAAAATTGAAATGTCATTATGTAATTGAAAAGTGACTATGAATAATATAGTGGGAAGAGTGCATAAAATAATTTCTCAAGTTTTTTTTTTATTTTACGAATCATCCATTATTCATTAATGGTACATAAAACTTATGTAATCAGTATGCATCAAATATTATCTCCCAAAAATCTTCAGTTCATAAATTTAAAAAACAATTTATAATTTCCCTCGAATCTTGGCAATCTCTATAAATTGAACCACTCACCTTGCACACTCATTGCCTCCCAACCATCTCTTAATTTGCCAAATCTCTCAACCCCAAAAAATAAAAAAGAAGCAGAAAAATGTATTGTAAGGTCATCTTCTCTTGCATGATCACCATGTTCCTCCTCTTCTTCATATTATCTTCTCCCTTTGCTGTTGGTCTCCCAGAACCTGATTCTTCAGTTCAACATTCTAAGAATACTCCAATCATAACTCAAGTACATCTGGTATGCTTATTCCAGTACTTAATTGAATTTTCTCCAAAACTTAAAATCCTTTTCACCTTCTGTTCTTAATTATCATTAAAAAATTAGTAAAGGGTCTTATTATTTTTTATATTGAAAATATTATTTCAGGGTGAAGGTGAAGCAGATCAGAAGGTTGAGTTGGAGGATAGCTGCGAGGGAATTGTAGAAGAAGAAGAATGCTTGATGAGAAGAACACTTGCAGCTCATATTGATTACATCTATACCCAGAAAACCAAACCTTGAATTATAATATATATATATATATATTTACAAACTTGTGTCTTCCTTTCTATCATCTTCCTTCAAATATATTTTCATGCAGGAGAATTTTTTTTTTCTGGTTATAAAACCAGTTCTGTAACATATCTGTCTTATTTAAATACTAGTGAAATTTCTATTAATTATGATTTTATGTAGTTATCTTTTAATTTATTAAAATAAAATATTTTAATATCGTTTAGTTAATTTAAAATAATACTATTTAAACAGTTAATATATAATTAAAATATATTAAAATAATTAACAATATTACAATAATAGAAAACTTCAAATGCAAATATTTAGTAATAAAATTCAAACAATTTGGTCAATCACCTTCCTTAGATTTTATCACACTTACAATATAAAAATTAAATGTAAGGGATAAATATTAAAGCTATACATGAATTTTGATTCAATGTGCAATTTGATACATTTTCATTTTGTGAAATTATATACATTAAATTTTGATTTCAGTTCAATTCTATACGTAAACTTTTGATTTTGATTTAATTCCACATATTTAAATTTATTTTTATATTAGATAAATATAATTATTTGTGTATTTAATATGTAAATGTAAAATGGTATTATATCGATAATGATATTAGTTGTTATTTTTGTTTACCCTATTAATTATTTAAATATAATTCCACACATTCAATGTTATTTTTGTTTATCCTATCGATAATAATATAAAAAATATAATTCAAAAACTAAATATTTGTTTATCCTATTAATTAATTAATCAGATTACATTAAATAAAAAAATACATTATTGCAATTAACCCAAAAATAAACTTCAAATTGGGTGCAACAACATTATGTTTGTTATATAATATTAAAATTTCATGATTCATGGCCACCACGATGGCAATTTCAAGGGCTCCACCAGAACAAAGACTACACCATATATACAATATAAATAGATTAATATGACCAATCTATATGTGAATTTATGGTGGACCGTTGTCATAATTAAATCTTTGTTTTACTGACCAAAATAATAAATGCAGTTGCACATCCTCTTACTCCTAGTATGTTTCATGCCTACACCTACCTCTATTATCTCTCTTTTATCTATTTTATTTTTAATTTCAGTTAAAATTTAAAATCTAATTTGACATCATCTAATCGCCTAAATAAACAGCAGCGATAATGATAAGAATATTTGTTGATACCATTAATGGCCAAGATTTAAATCTTAACACCTGTATTCCCAAATTTGTAATGATAGAAACTTTTGATCGGAGTGGTGATGGTTGTTAAAATTAAGTAGAGTGGTAAGACACATTACACATCTAAGGATAAAATTTAAATTCGAACGATGATATTATTGGGAGGTATTGCCATAAATCCCGAAAAAATTAATCTCCATAGACTGTAAAGTTGACATGAAAGATACATTGGTTATACCAATAAAAAAAGGATGGCGTGAAAATTCTTTTAAAGTAAAATTAAAGTATCTGGGTGACATATAAATTTATCATTGATTGAATGGTTAACTGTACTTTCATATGAGCTTGAGTAAGTAATTAAACAATAGTAAAAAATTGACAACAAATAACAGTGCTATCAATTTGGACCTACTAATGACCATATAAAAGCGGAGAGATGAAATTATGTCAAATTAAAGAAATTAAATCTCCAATTTTAATATTATAAAATAACTAAAACCGAAATTAGAGCGTCGAAAATAATGGGCAGATCTAATATCAAAGAGAGAGCAGTGCCGTACAACCGAAACCTTGCTAGCTTCTGCTTCAACCATAGCCTCAAGTGCTTCAAGGTTTTGTTTCTATCTATGTGATCAATTGGCAAATCGAAATTAATGTTGAATTGGGACATAACATGAACCATAAAGTGGGTGGTAGTAATTTTAACCTTCTTTAGCATGCTTGCCTTTGAGGAAAAAATATCATATCTATTATATTAAACACTGATAATTGCGGTAGAATGATCGCAAGGTAATAAGGAAAAAATATATATACAGATTTTACATTGGAAATCTTTTCGAGAAAAAACATGGGCAAAGGAGGAGAAATTCACTAATATTGAAAAATAAATGATACAAGAATTGTTTCGACTACATCTATTTAAGGGTTGAAAAATATTGTAATAATCAAAGTCAAATAGAAAAAGAATAGTTCTATACGGATTCAACTTGTGCAGTATGGTCCGTACCATGAGGGTTCGGCCCTCAGCCCTTCGCTCCCATAGATTCCCTTATTTTATCACTGTATTTATTTCTTTAACAAATTACGGAATTCGAATAGCATAATCTCTAACCATTTCTAGTAATGAAATAAAGGAATGACAAGTCACAATTTTTTTGTCTTTTTTATATGTGGTACTGCTGATGTCTTGTAGAATGGGGATGTTAATATTGCATGGTTCCAAGAGGGGCTAGTGGGGATGGTGGGAGCTGTTAGGGAATGGATGAAATTCACTCATTCAAATTAGTTTTATTAATTCCTGGATTGGTTTACGGGTATAGTAGTAAGGTGGGTTGATATTAGTTTCGAGTTTGATAATTAGATAACTTTTATTTTTTCTCTTTATTTAAATTAATTCGGTTGGTTCTTGCTCAAATTTAAAAATTTGATCTAATAAACTCGGATTCAAATCTAATCTAACACTATTTAATCATAAAAAGTCAACAACTTAAACTCATTCAACTCGACTTGAAAGTAAATCAAATCAGAAATTATCCAAACTTGAAATGGCTCATACCCAACATGACTCAAATATGAAATGACCAAAAAAGACCTAACTTGACCTAAACTCGAGATCATTCGATATAAAAACCTGAATAAAAAGTCCGATTGACCCATACCCTAATTGTCCAAACTAAAAATGACCTAAAATATATCCTGAGCTAAACCTATAAAATAATCCGAATCTAAAAATTTTAAAACTCAAAAATTATAAAACCTAAAAATAACATATTTAAATTGACTCAATTCAAAATTAGCTCAACCCGTCCAATTACCGAATATAATTTAAATAGTATGCTTTTATGTTTTCTTTTAAGTTGCACTAATTCTAGTAGAATCAATCATTATAAGTATCGGAATGAATAGTTAACTCAATTCTAATTAATTAATTAATTAATTTATCATTATAAACACTAAATTGAATAATTTACTCAATAATTAACTCAATTATTCTAATTAATTAATCAGAACAAATTTTGGAAAAAAAATTATATATTCCTAATCAAAATCTCAAAATTTTTAAAATTTCAACAAAACCATTAAATTAATATTAATGAAGGGTATGCTTAGGGTGAGTGTTCGATCGAATAAAGTAAAAAAATTTCGAGCTAATCGAGTTGACAAGTCTGATTTTATCATTCTAACTCGATTTGAATTTTTTTCGAATCGAGTCAAGTGAAACAAAATTCGAGTCAAGTTGAGTCGAATCAGATCGAGTGAAATTGTTTGAGTTAAATTAAAAATTAAACATGTTAAATTAAAATCTTGTTAAAGTATATCTAATTCCATGTTATAGCACATAAATTTGAAACCATACTTTTATATGATAAACTTGAATAATTAATTAACTTATTTAGATCTCAAAATTAATTAATTAAAATTTTTATAATTTTTAAAAAAATTATAAATTTTGGAATTTTTATAAATATTTAAAAATTTAAAATATATTTTGAATTTTTTTTTGTAATTTTTGTTGAGGGAGAACAATTTGCTCATTTTCAAAATTGATAGGAACCAAAGGGGTCTTTACACCAATCTATTATTCGAATTATTTAAGTTAATCGAATTATAAAATTCAACTCGACTTAAACTCAAAATTCGAACACTTATTTTGAGTTAACTCGAATAAATCAATTCGATTAACTCGAAATTCGAACTTTTTTTTCAATTTTTTCAAATTAAATTTCTATCATTAACTCATCAAGAAACAGTTCCGTAAGGGTATTGAGGTAGCAGAGAATTATAAAGATCATTAATTATGTCATTTGACTTATACAATCACATCAAAGAGATGAAGAGTTCAAATCATAGTATCTGTATCTTACTTACCCAATGAAATACTCAATTCCAGAAAGTAAGCTATCATAGTTGTCGAAACCGCTTTTTGAAAACAAAAATTTAGTTGTCGACTTTTTAAAAATAAAACTGGAGTCGCCACCGATCCTTTATTAAGGTGTGACCGGCCCACCTTAAAAATTATTTTGGTCTGCGAATTTTGAAAACAGGTTCGGGAGTCAGTTACGCACGAGGAAGGGTTAGCACCCTCGTGACGCCCAAAATCGGTACCAAACTGATCATTTAATGTCTTAGTGTCGAAGGTTAAAAAGATTTTAAATTCAACTCAAATGATGAAATTTGAAAAAGGATAATCAATTGTTCAAGTCATGTAAAGAAATCGAGTCCCAATACGTTAGGGTACAATTCCTCATAATCCCCGAACTTTGAATATCACTTTTATTTTGTGTGAAAATCTTCATTTTGAGAAAGTAGCATGCCACACCCAATGCGTTAGGGCACAACAAGTTAAGTTCCCAAAAATGATTTTTATACTCATGCATTTTGAATAAAGAATATCCTCAGTTATTTAAGATTAACAAAGAAAATCAGAACCCAATACGTTAGGGCTCAATTTCCTCTAGGGCTCAATTTCCTCGAAAATCCCAAACTTCGAATATTGTTTTTATTCAAAATAAACCTTGAATCAAGAAAAAATGGTTTTGATTTATCGAAAAAAACCAAAATTTATTTTCCAAAGGGTATGTTAAAAATTAATGTACAATATGATACAAATACTTTAATTTAAAATGTATATGAAAATCGTAAAAATGAAATAAAAGTATAAAGATATGCGTATGTGTATATATTTACAAAATAGGAAAAAAATGTATAAGTATATATACATAGGTAAATCATGAAAATTCGCATACGTATATATTCAAATACATATATATATGTACAATATGTATATAAAATAATGAGATATATAAAATAAAAAAATATTTATAATAATTTTAAAAGATATAAAAATGTATGTATATTATAGAAAATGTATAAATATTATGAAATGTATATATACTATAAAATACATATGAATATATATATAAAAATGTATACGCATACATTGTAAAAAAAATGCACAAATGTAATGATTATAACAAAATAATAACACTGTAGTAATGATATTATATAATAACAAGGACAATAATAAAATAATTAGTTGAAAAATAACAGATAACAAATTGGGGACTAAACCGAAAACTACGCAAAGTTTTAGGGCCAAAATCAAAATGAAAAAAACGATGGCAGATTCACAACGCGCGTGAAAGGAGGACCAGAAGGGAAATATTCCCATTCCAGTTGAACGGTGTCGTACCAGTGAGGCCCATGCGCATGGTTAATGGACCAAATTAAAACGGAAGAGAAACAACGTGTCTAAAATTGCAAATATTTGAAATAGCAATTTTGGAAACGAATCAAAATCAGGGGGACTGATTGAAAAAATATCCCATTCCGAGTGGAAATGCTCGGATCCGCAGGCGGGTCGGGTCACACACTTGGGTATGGCCCTATACGGCGCCGTTTTGGTCTTGTTATAAAATCAAAAATTTCCTTTCAAAATTCATTTTTTCTTTTCCATTCTAAATGGCAGAGAAACCCTCTGCTAGGGTTTCTCCCTTTTTATGCCGCCGCCGCCACTCAAGCCATCCCACGGCCTCCGACGACGCCTCGGCCTCCGATTGCGACGGAGAGGGGACACCGCGACGGCACCAGGTAAGATCCTCTTCCCTTTTTTATATTTTATCCGAAAAGAAATAAAAAAATAAAAAGAAAAAAGAAAATCCTTCCTAGGAATAATGAACACCCAAGAATAAAACGAAAACAAAAAATTCACCTTTAGTATTCAAAAGATTTCTCTCTGTTTTCGTATATCTTTTACCCTGAAAAAAATCCCCCTTTTACAGATTAAAATCGGACTTTTATAGCCGAAATAGAAAATCCCACCAAATCTATTCTGTTATTTGTTGGCATTATATTGCCCGATTTTTGCTATTCTGTTCTGCTTTCTCTTCTTTGCTGTGTTGTTTGTTGTTGCAGGTACAACGTGGCATGAAACAGCGCACGCTGGGAGGGTCGTGGTGCGAGATTCGCGGCGGCGTGCGAGGACGAGTGGCGGCGGCGTTGAAGCAAATTGGCTCCTAGGGTTTCTGTTATTTTGCTTTTATTTGGGCTAGGTTTAGTGGGTTGGGCATGTTTGGGCCTATTTATTTTCTTGGGCCTGGGCATATTTGGGCTTGTACAGCTGCCCCTCTTTGCTCGTTGTCGTGTAACGGGAACATAGCAAAGACTAAAAGCCCAATTGTGCCAAATTTTACTAAACTTCGGCTTCTTCAGTGCTTTTCTTCTTCAGGTAGCCTTATTCCTTCCTACTGCATCTTTATAGGTATAGGAATTAGTGCTTCAATCTACTCCATTGCAATGTCAGAGAGATAGGATTGGTGGCTTCAATCTATTCCACTGTAACCTCAGGGAGGTAAAATCCGCCATCTTCAGTCTACTCTACTACTGCTTAGGGAGACAATATATGAAATCTTCAAACTATTCCACTGCTACCCAGGGAAGTAGAATTATTGGCTTTAATGTACTCCACTGTAACCACAAGGAGGTAAAATTCACCATCTTTGATCTGCTCCACTACTGCTTAAGGAGACAAGATCTGAAATCTTCAATCTATTCCACTGCTGCCCAGGGAAGTAGAATTACTGGCTTCAATGTACTCCACTGCAACTTCAGGGAGGTAAAATTCGCCATCTTCGATCTGCTCCACTACTGCTTAGGGAGGCAAGATCTGAAATCTTCAATCTATTCCGCTGCTACCCAGGAAAGTAGAATTACTGGCTTCAATGTACTCTACTGCAACTTCAGGGAGGTAAAATCCGCCATCTTCGATCTGCTCCACTACTGCTTAGGGAGGCAAGATCTGAAATCTTCAATCTATTCCGCTGCTGCCCAAGGAAGTAGAATTACTGGCTTCAATGTACTACACTGCAACTTTAGGGAGGTAAAATCCGCCATCTTCGATCTGCTCCACTACTGCTTAGGGAGGCAAGATCTAAAATCTTCAATCTATTCCACTGCTGACCAGGGAAGTAGAATTACTGGCTTCAATGTACTCCACTGTAACCACAGGGAGGTAAAATCTGTCATCTTTGACCTGCTCCACTATCGATGCAGGAAGGCAAGATCTGTTATCATCACTGATCTGTTCTCTGGGGAACATGACCTGTATAATAAACTTTATGAACCTAATTATGCCTAGTGATTAGGATGTCATGATCAGAATGAATCAAATGCTCCTAACTAGACATGTATGAATGACATTTGAATGAATGTAGAATGTCATGTTTTGAGAATGATCCTTCTTTATCACTTAGGTTATCATTACTCAAAGTTAAAGTTTCATCGCTAATGTGCTATAGTGTCTTCTTGCTCGGTTGGTGTCTCTAAAGAAACACTTGACCAGATTGCCCCCCACTGTAAACCTCCAAGTTTGATCTATTGGGGCGCAAAATTTGTACCATCTTTCTCCCGTTGTAACCCAAGAGTAAAAAGATTTGGCCTTTTCTCAATCCTCTGTTATCACAATTCAATGATACAGGATGTGAAACTCTTTGGTCTCTTACATCATTCCCAGGGTGTCCTACCAAATGCTCATGCACAAATGAAGAATTTTCTTCTCCAAGAACAACTTCTTATTATTATTCGGTGATCATTGCTTGCTTGTTCATCTAAGCTTTGTCACCAACACGACATATTGCCATTTTGTTCAATCGATGTTTTAGAGAACAAAATTCAAAGGGATAGTCTTAATTTAGACTCTTCTTTATTAGATTTTCAACCTTTGAACTTGGTGCGTTTTAAACAATAGTCCTGTTTAAGGTTCCTATATTATTTAGAAACTTCTAGAGTAATATGCAAAACTTCCCTTGTGAAAGTTTTATTAGTCTATTAATCATTACTCTAATGCAACACACTTGCAAAGAGAACAAAATGATAGATAAAATTGAATTGGTTCTGAGCATAACTTGAAATGAATAAATTATCAGAGATAATAAAGATGAATAACAAAGACATTGATTTAGGAATGCGTATCTTGGAAATGAATAAAGTGTTCCAAGAATAACAAAAATAGCATAAGGATTAGGTGCCCCAAATATCGTAGCTTGAACTTCTCTGTACAGACTTTCTGAAGACCATTCTGAGTTTAACATGTGTTTAGGAGATCTACAATACTTCGTCGATGCCCCAAGATGTCGCTTACCCTTTCCTATTGATTCAGGTATAGTAAGACCATTGCATGCCCCATTCTGATCAGTATTTGAGCTACTCCGATAATCTCATGCCCCATTATAATCAATATTTGAGCCGCCCTTTTCGGGTTTTCAACTCGAATCCCCTTTGGTCTAAGGCGCCCTTTGCGGGTTTTCACGTTAGCCTCTCCATTTTCCTCTTTTTCTCTTTTTTGATTTTTATTTTTTTGGACTCAAAGCACCCTTTGTGGGTTTTCACCTTGGTCATCTCATTCTTTAAGCGGAGTATTTCCTGACTAAACCTGAGTTTACAGGACTTTGCAGGTTTATCATCCATCTCGCTCAAAATCAAAGCTCCTTTGGAAAATACCTTCTCTATAACATAATGTTTTTCCCAATTTGGCATCCATTATATTTTTTTGTAGAGTGAGGATCTTCTTCAGCATTAGGTTGCCATCGTGGAATTCTCTGGGACAAACCTTTTGCTATAGGCTCGCATCATTCATTTCTTGGTACATCTGACCCTGATGAATAGTTTCTAGCCTTTTTCTTCAATTAAGTTCAACTAATCGTGTCGGGATTGGATCTTTATCCTACTTCAGCTCAGTCAAAACTCGAAGAGAAGGAATTTCAACCTTAATGAAAAAAATGTGATAAACTAAAAAGAGTGGCATTGCCCCGGTAGGGTTTTCACTGCACCATGATATTCACCTTGAACATACTGCAAATTTCTGATATCGGGCTATTGTTCAAATTGCAATGATAGCGCTTAAACTGGGTACATCCTGGTATGACCATGCGAAGGCATCTTTGAATGCTTGAAGTAATGCAGCAACGTCTTGCTTTGTTTTTTCGATCATGCATGTTCCCTCAAGGTCACAGTTTCTATTGTCTCCTCATGAGGTAAAATTTCCTTCCTGCTCTACCATCCTTAATAAGTCCAGAAATAAGCTACAATCCATGTTATCTTCAAAATTATGAGATCCCTCTAAACACATGTCTCACTCAAAAGGAGATTCTGGGTCTGTAACAGTGTCACTCATGTCATTGATATTTGGGGACCCATAGTGGGTACCAAAGAATATACAAAAGAATGTATGAATAATATGAATAAATGAATGAATAATTTGGCAGAAAAAATTTGAAAGAATGGAAAAAAAACATAAAGAATGAAAGAACATTTGCTCAAAGATGATTGCAATAATGTATTTCATTAAAATAATAATGTTTAGACGTGAGCCTATCTCACAAAGAAATTCTTATTGCTTCTAGACTGAAAGCAACAAGTGTGTTCTGAACATTACTCTAACAGACTCTAAATACTACAGGGTTTCCTCTGCAGTCCAACTATTTAGAACATTCCCAGGTTTATAAAGGGCGAACATCTAACAAGATCTCTTCTCCAGTTGTTTCTTCGTGTTCGGCACTGATGTGAACGTTTCCCAACATTTCTTCATTCATCGCAGTCCCTTCATTATCCGTATGATTGAGTAGCGGGTTTTCTGTACTGAATGAATCCTCAAATTTGACAATGCTAATATTGATAAACCTTTCGACCAACTTTCTAAAGGCAGTGCAATTTTCTATAGAATGCCCCGTAATTCCCATGATAGTCACATTGCACATTTGTGTCGTACCATTTGGGGTACGGAGGTTGTAAAGGCTTCAAGTAGAAAGGGGAGACAACATGTGCGTCAAATAAACTTTGATACAGCTCCTGGTACGACATTGGGATTGGTGCAAATTGAGACTTCTTAATGTTTTGCTTTGTGCCAAATTCTTGTCTTGGGGTAATTTGATGGCCAATAGTAACTGTCTTTGGCTGGTTTGCGGTAATCGGCTTTGAATAACTCTCGTTATTCTTACCCACATTATTCACCTCATTTTTCCTCTTCCTCAAGACTTTTGAAGTATTGTCTTGGGAGTTCCACTCTTGCCCATTCTGTTTGCAACGATCTTCAAATTGTTTTGAAAACTCTACTTTCGCATGTTTTGTTTCTGCTAGATCATCGAGGACAACAGGATTAGTTAGATTGCCCCTAAGATTGGAACCTGAGTCTGTCGCGAAATTCACCGGTGTCAAGGTATTGGTCTGGTACTGTGGTCGAATGTTAACAGTTACCCTTTGTGGATATGTGTTTGGTTGTGCTTGGATGTTTGTTGGGGTAAAGCCTGAAAGATATACAGGGCCTTCATTATCATTCCCAAAGTGGACCACTGGGTTTTTTCCTTTTCCTAACCTCATATCCAATAACTGGGTTAACTAGCTCATCAAATTTCTTTGGATTTCTAGCATCTGATCCTTCATATCTTGTTGAAATTTGGTCAATTGCTCTAGCATATGTAATTGCATCAGCTCTAATCTCTCCAACCTTTGGTCCATTCTTTTAGTTTCTGTTTGGGTACCGCAGGAATGTTGGTTTTTTAGCTGAAATAAATTTACTCAATTAGGGTCTTTTAATGGTCCTTAATGCACGTAATGTTGTGTAATGCAAATGCATGAAGTGAATGAAAAAAGAGACGTTGATTCTTGGATCAATTCTATTAGAAAAACTTTACTAGAAAACAAATCTCTTTACATAAAGTAGATATATATACGATTTTGCCCTTATAGGCAGAGTCATTCAATCCTCTTCTTCATTCAAGCATTAAGATAAATCTCACGAACTCTTCAAATGGGATGTCTCTTCTATCTCCTTTTTACTTGATCCGGGTCGTGACTCGTTGCTCTTTTATCGTCTTGATGCTCGTTGGCTTCCCTTTAAAAAAAAGTTCAGCGGCTCTCGAATAATCTTCGTCAGCTTGAGTCTTCGGGCAACGAAGCAATGGTTGTGTAGTCCTCCATTAAACTATTATCTTTCTCTTGTTGTGTTTTCTCGGAACATATTCGGGCAACCGTATTATTTTTCACTTTATCAAGAAACCCATTTCCTTATGACAAGCATTCTATTTAACAACCGAACGTGAATCAACACCTCTTTTTATGATGAAAATGCAATGCAATCATGATGCCATGCAATCAAAACAAAATAAACCCAAGTTAGTATCACACCAAAAAGATATAATCCAATACAAACATAAAATAGCAAGAACATTTATTCAGGAATCCATTAGGGTTTGGTATAGCTCTACCTAGGGCAAGTTCCTAAAGCTCACTATATGAGGCTTAGTTTCTAGAGTAAGGGTACCCGAACCAGCAGAGTCCTCGATCTTCACCTATTATAGGCTCATATGGATCGAGTTAAGTTCAGGGGAATACATTTCCCTATGGCTGCACGGAGATGAAAATCTCACGAAGACATAGGTACGGATGTATCCCGGAAGCGGTCCACTACCTTGCACGGAGGTGAAAACCTCACGAAGGACTAGTTTCTCGCTCCCACTTAAAGGGTAAAACTGACCATGTAATGTAAAATGCAAATGCAATGTTGCCAAAATACCATGATAAAACATCAATGAATGCGAAGGGAACTCATGAATTTTTAAAAAACTTTTGATTTTCGACACAAAGACAAATATAATCAGTTTATGGCTCGACTCTCTAAAGTCCCTAGTGGAGTCGCCAAGCTGTCGAAACCGCTTTTTGAAAACAAAAATTTAGTTGTCGACTTTTTAAAAATAAAACTGAAGTCGCCACCGATCCTTTATTAAGGTGTGACCGGCCCACCTTAAAAATTATTTTGGTCTGCGAATTTTGAAAACAGTTTCGGGAGTCAGTTACGCACGAGGAAGGGTTAGCACCCTCGTGACGCCCAAAATCGGTACCAAATTGATCATTTAATGTCTTAGTGTCGAAGGTTAAAAAGATTTTAAATTCAACTCAAATGATGAAATTTGAAAAAGGATAATCAATTGTTCAAGTCATGTAAAGAAATCGAGTCCCAATACGTTAGGGTACAATTCCTCATAATCCCCGAACTTTGAATATCACTTTTATTTTGTGTGAAAATCTTCATTTTGAGAAAGTAGCATGCCACACCCAATGCGTTAGGGCACAACAAGTTAAATTCCCAAAAATGATTTTTATACTCATGCATTTTGAATAAAGAATATCCTCAGTTATTTAAGATTAACAAAGAAAATCAGAACCCAATACGTTAGGGCTCAATTTCCTCTAGGGCTCAATTTCCTCGAAAATCCCAAACTTCGAATATTGTTTTTATTCAAAATAAACCTTGAATCAAGAAAAATGGTTTTGATTTATCGAAAAAAAACCAAAATTTATTTTTCAAAGGGTATGTTAAAAATTAATGTACAATATGATACAAATACTTTAATTTAAAATGTATATGAAAATCGTAAAAATGAAATAAAAGTATAAAGATATGCGTATGTGTATATATTTACAGAATAGGAAAAAAAATGTATAAGTATATATACATAGGTAAATCATGAAAATTCGCATACGTATATATTCTAATACATATATATATATGTACAATATGTATATAAAATAATGAGATATATAAAATAAAAAAAATATTTATAATAATTTTAAAAGATATAAAAATGTATGTATATTATAGAAAATGTATAAATATTATGAAATGTATATATACTATAAAATACATATGAATATATATATAAAAATGTATACGCATACATTGTAAAAAATGCACAAATGTAATGATTATAACAAAATAATAATACTATAGTAATGATATTATATAATAACAAGGACAATAATAAAATAATTAGTTGAAAAATAACAGATAACAAATTGGGGACTAAACCGAAAACTACACAAAGTTTTAGGGCCAAAATCAAAATGAAAAAAAAAAACGATGGCAGATTCACAACGCGCGTGAAAGGAGGACCAGAAGGGAAATATTCCCATTCCAGTTGAACGGCGTCGTACCAGTGAAGCCCATGCGCATGGTTAATGGACCAAATTAAAACGGAAGAGAAACAACGTGTCTAAAATTGCAAATATTTGAAATAACAATTTTGGAAACGAATCAAAATCAGGGGGACTGATTGAAAAAATATCCCATTCCGAGTGGAAATGCGCGGATCCGCAGGCGGGTCGGGTCACACACTTGGGTATGGCCCTATACGGCGCCGTTTTGGTCTTGTTATAAAATCAAAAATTTCCTTTCAAAATTCATTTTTTCTTTTCCATTCTAAATAGCAGAGAAACCCTCTGCTAGGGTTTCTCCCTTTTTATGCCACCGCCGCCACTCAAGCCATCCCACGGCCTCCGACGACGCCCCGGCCTCCGATTGCGACGAAGAGGGGACACCGCGACGGCACCAGGTAAGATCCTCTTCCCTTTTTTATATTTTAACCGAAAAGAAATAAAAAAATAAAAAGAAAATCCTTCCTAGGAATAATGAACACCCAAGAATAAAACGAAAACAAAAAATTCACCTTTAGTATTCAAAAGATTTCTCTCTGTTTTCGTATATCTTTTACCCTGAAAAAAAAGCCCCCTTTTACAGATTAAAATCGGACTTTTATAGTCGAAATAGAAAATCCCACCAAATCTATTATGTTATTTGTTGGCATTATATTGCCCGATTTTTGCTATTCTGTTCTGCTTTCTCTTCTTTGCTGTGTTGTTTGTTGTTGCAGGTACAACGTGGCATGAAACGGCGCACGCTGGGAGGGTCGTGGTGCGAGATTCGCGGCGGCGTGCGAGGACGAGCGGCGGCGGCGTTGAAGCAAATAGGCTCCTAGGGTTTCTGTTATTTTGCTTTTATTTGGGCTAGGTTTAGTGGGTTGGGCATGTTTGGGCCTATTTATTTTCTTGGGCCTGGGCATATTTGGGCTTGTACAATAGTGATAAGAATACGAGTAGTGTTTTTTATTAAAATATTATTTATCGGTATTTTTTTTATTCTGTTTAGACTCTCATTATTCTTTTTATAAATAGTTAGGTCAAGTACATATTTTACGTGTCGATTGTCGAAACCATTTTTAAATTTGGAAAAAAAACGAGGATCGACTTTAAAAAAATAAAAAAAAGGGGAGTCGCCACCGATCTTTTATTGAGGCGTGATCGGATCACCTTGAAAATAATTTTAGGTCTGCAAATTTTGAGAAGACAGGTTCGGGAGTCGGTTACGCACGAGGAAGGGTTAGCACCCTCGTGACGCCCAAAATTGGTACCGAATTGATTGTTTAGTGTCTTAATGTCGAAATTTTGAAAGGATTTTAAAATACTATCCTTTAATGAGAAAACTTGAATAAACTATATTGGATGATAAGGTGCACTCATTTCGCAGAAATAAATCGCTACACCCAGTGAGTTAGGGTGCAACAATTCAATCTTCGAAATTAGATTTGTTCCTTTTTTAAGAAAATCACGTGATTTAAAAAGGAGATTTGCTTATTTAAGTCAATTGAGAAATTCGAACCCAATAAGTTAGGGTTTGATCTCTCGAAATTCTTAAACAACCAACATTGCCTTTATTTCGAAATCGAAATGTCGTATCCAATAAGTTAGGATCAAACATTTGGAAATCTTAGGAAATTTATTCAATAATTGCATGGTTTTAATAAAATGGGCACTTGATTATCTAAATTCATCGAGAAGAATCGAAGCTCGGTAAGTTAGAGCACGATTCTCGAGAACCTATGAACGCCAAGCCTTTTTAAGGATTATGGAATAAAACGATTATGAAGCTTTAATAAGATTAGACGCTTACGAACATGATTGAATGACAATACATATAGTGTAAAAAGATAAATAACAATTTGAACTTAAACTAGAAGCAATTAAACAAATAATAAGCAAACACAAATATTGATTTTAATCATATTATACAAACAACCATATTAAAAATGAAGCAACCCATAAATTCATAATCAATTAAAAGCACACAAAATCGAGACAATGGAACAAAAACAAAACAAAAAAAACAGTGATAACAATAAATAATATAAATATTTTTAATACAATTTGGTAAGGGAATAAAAATTAAATAAAAGGTTTAAATAAATTTTAACAAAAAAATTGTGAAAACACAAAGAAATAAAAAATGAAGTAAAATAAAAGTGAATAACTTGAAATCGATATCTATGTTCTAGTTTATGTAAGTAAAACTTAGTAGAAATAATAGTATATACCTAGTAATATATACAAAAGTTAAAATAAAACAACAAATTTAAAAGGAAGAAGGCTTCCATACATAACACTATTATTTGAGATTAATAATGTATTATTGTATATATATACATATATAGTAAAAAAACATATTACATATACATAATATATAAGAATGTAAAGTATTATTATTATAAATTAACTTTCTATAAAAATATAAAGTTAATCTTATATATAAGATACAAACGTATAAAGAAAAATAATAATACGGTAGTAAGAACAAGTATGATAATAAAAAAATAACAATAAGTTTCCTAAATAAAAACTAGCAACAAAAGGGATTAAATCACAAACAAAATCGAATTAACAGGGAGCAACTGGAACTAAAGAAAAGTGGGGGACTATACTGCAACACGCGCATTACATGGGGGCCCGATTGGGAAATATCTCGCTTCCCAAAACGCAGTGTTGCAAGCTGGGTTGAAATGAAACAAAAGTAAGATGTGGGGCTAAATCAAAAAAAAAGGAAATAATCGATTCGAATAACACAGAAAAAGGGTGGACCAGTGGCGCAAATATCCCTCCCTGCGCCAGAACACGCGGACCTAACCACGTCTGGGTCGGGTCATCGGGTCACGGCCTAAAACGGTGCCATTTAAGAGCCACTAAATCAGGCAATACGGCGACGTTTTTTTATTCCCCTTAAGCCCCCTTTAAACCATATCACTTACCCTAAACAGAAATAAAAGAAACCCTAAAAATCTATTTCATCTAAAACAAAAACCTAAACTAAAAAAGGGCTCTGCACCGCTCGCCGAATCGACCTCGAAGACCTCCGATCCTCGCCCCAACTCCGATGGCTGCTGAGTGAGCAAAAATCCGGCCTTCAGGTATGCCTTTTTCCCTTTCTCGTTTACTGTTTTCCTCTTTAACAGACGATTAATGGGTGTAAAACAAAAAGAAAAAAAAACGATCTACAAAAGAGAGAAAAGAGAACCCAGAAATCACCTTTTGGAATTTTTTTGATTTTTTTGTATTCAGATTGCGTATATGTCCAATACAAAGGGGTTTTTCGGTTCTTATATCCTTATTTGATTAAGAACCGAAAAAATCAAATAAAATCAATAAGGAAAATAAAAAAAATCCTCATTGGTTCGTTCTCTGCTGTGTTTCATTTGCGTGTCCTTCTTGCAGGTACGGCATATGGAGGCGCGAACGTAGCGGGTACGGAGGCGGTCGTACTGAGGCGTACGTGGCTGGGGCTGCAACGGCTGCTGAAGCAGACTAGGGTATCTTTGTTTGCACATTAGCTGGGCTAGGTTAATTGGGTTTAGGTTTGGGCTAAGCTAATTGGGTTAGATTTTGGGTCTGTGATTTGGACTGTATTAACTACTATTATTTATTTATTTTTGTTATTTATATGAGCCCGGGTAAATTGGGCTATTACATCGATATTCTGTTAAAATATAAAAAAGTTATTCTCTTAATAAATTCTATCGTTTTTTACGAATTTCGTTTTTTAATTCTTTAGTCTAAAAGTTTCATTCAAAGTTTCCATTAATTTACGATTAGAATCAACCCTTTAGAAAACTGAGGTCAAAGATAATAGAGAAGATTGAGTGGTTGAAAGCTAAAAACAATTTAATCTACATAGTACAAACCACAAACACAATTCAAGTTAATAAATTTATTGATAAAAACATCACAACTGATTGGCTTAAAAAATAAATTTCTTATTTTAATTTAGTATAATCTAATCACTTTATTATTATAATGTTATTTTTAGGTCTAAATAAATAGCAAGTAATGCCAATAAATTCACAGCGGTAATGATAAGATTGTTTGTTGATACCAATGGTCAGGATTCAAATCTTAACACCCCTATTCCCAAATTTGTAATGATAAAAAAAATTGATAGGAGTGGTAATTGTTGTTAAAATCAAGTGTAGTAGTAAGACACACGTCTAGGGATAAAACTCAAATTCGAACGATGACATTGTTGGGAGATATTGTCACAAACCCCGAAAAGATTAATTTTCATGAACTGTAAAACTGACATGAAAGATACCTTGGTAAAAAAAAAAGACAACGTCAAAGTTCTTTTAAAACAAAATTAAAGCATCTGGCTGACATATAAATTTATTATCAATTGAATGGTTAATTGTATTTTCATATGACCTTGACACTACAACAAAATAGGTTTTTAGTGTCGTATTTTTGGCCCTATAGCGGCGCTTATAAGCGCTGCTAAAACAATTTGAGGCGTTTTGATAAGCACCGCAAAAAACGCCACTATAGAACATGATCTTTAGCGGTGCTTCTCATAAAAACGCCGCTAAAGAACATGATCTTTAGTGGCGTTTGTGAGAAAACGCCACTAATTTTAGCAGATTTTACCAGCCCATTTTATTTCATATAGAACCCAAATTTTCAACATATTTTCAACATATTTTCCTGTAACAACAAATCCAACCAAAAATTTAAAACTAAATGATACTATCACAAAACATAGAAAATGCCATTTTATTTCATATTATCTAAATTAATAAATGAAATAACAAAATATATTCAAAAGTTATATATTCTCACAATAAGAAAACAAATGTCTAAGATGGCGGATTCTGCGATTTGTTCTGCTAAAACATCTTCATCATATTTTGAAGTTGTAGCTGGAGTTCGTCATATTTTTTTGTTGCCTCTATTTCCCTCGTTGGTGCCTCCACTTTAAGTTGTAGCTGGAGTTCATCATATTTTCTTTGAGCCTCTGCTTCTCTCGATGCTACCTCTGCTTCTCTCGATGCTACCTTCGCTTTAAGTTGAGCAATTTGCTCAATTGTGCTAGCTTGCATTTGAGCCATCTGGTCTTTTAGCCTCTGAACTTCAGCTTGAGCCTGATTCACCGAAGGCATGTATTGCTGCTAGCTGGATCCAAAATATTGGGTTGGGTTAACAAAAGATCCTTGAAATCGAACCCGACCATACCTTGCAAGACCTGAAACTTCAGTAATAATTTGATTATCAATGTCGTCCAGAGTAACAGAACTATCACTTGAAGTGATCGCTTCATACTCCACCCTTTTATCCTTTAATTTCTCCTAATAAATCAATCAAGACGAAATATATAATCAAACAAATGCAACATAACTTGGCATTATTTGCATTAAAAACAAAAAATTAGACCATTATAATTAAACATGATAAATATTTAAAATAATTCAAATTTTATTAAGTAATTATACCATAGTTTCTGCAACTTTAGTAGTCATAGGAGATTCATCTTTCTTTCTATATATAATGTCAAAAAGCTGAAGGGGTCCAACTTTTTGACCAGACGACAGTTCTTACAATATAATAGGAAAAATATTATTTAGTAGAAAGTAATTAATATTTGACACAATTAATAAATTCAAAATACCTCATCATCAGCTACATAAGCAAAACTTTTCGACCCAACTATGTGCGTGAACTTTTGTTTTTGCCTACTTGTAGTTCCAACTCGTTCACGATCCTACATAATGAAATTATTATTACGTATATAGTAAATACTATAAACCAAAATAATTATAAGATTTTGGAAGTACATAATACCTCTCCTTTCTTTGCATTCTAAAATCTAATTGCATCTTCCCATTGGTACCTCAGCATTCCCGGCTGGACATTTCGTAATTTCTCTTTGAGGCTTATATTTTTCTTAAAATATTCCTTCTTTAAAGTACTTTTATGCTCTCTCATTTCTTTCCTAATGCTTTCTTCACATAATTATCTGAAGCCTCTAAAGCAAATCTCTTCTGCAAATAACACAAGTTGAGAAAGTAAATATAAATGATACTTAAACCAAAGTATTATAAATTACTTTCACGTTATTACCTTAATATTATCGAGAGCTTTATTTTTGTTACTATTAGGCATATGAAGCCATGACTCATAGTTGATTGGCAATGTAGAGGCCAAATTTTGCCCAGGCCCAAGACAAATAAAATCCAAATAAATAAATAAATACCAAATGCAATAGTCCATTTACAAAAGAGGCCCAAATAGCCCAAAATACAAAAAACCTAAGCAGCCCGTTAGCCCACAACCGAAACTTATTCTCAGAAACCCTAGCTCCCATGTGCGCCGCTCATCCTCGGGCACACCGCCCGCACCTCATCCCGAGGTCTGACCTCCCTCTGTTGACCTTGCACCAAAATGGAAAAAAGTCGAATCCTCTGCCTCCATTGACCTAGCCAAGCCCTGCAAAATAGATTTAAAAGAGAAGGCAAAGTAGGCAAAAACGAAAGCAGAACAATAGAAATGATATATAGTGTTGTAAATGGCTATAAAAGCCAAACATATCAATGTAATTGTTTTTTACAGACAATCGAATACAAAAAAAATGAAGCAATCAAAAACAGAAGAAAAAAGAAATCTTTTATAGGTGGCTCCATCAACACTTTAGAATCAACACTTTAGAAAACTGAGGTCAAAGATAATAGAGAAGATTGAGTGGTTGAAAGCTAAAAACAATTTAATCTACTTCGTACAAAACACAAACACAATTCAAGTAAATAAATTTATTGCTAAAAACATCACAACTGATTGGTTTTAAAAAATTAAATTAAATTTCCATCCGGCACTACTCCATTGTTTTCAAACCGATTATTTCAATAAATATACCCTTTATTGAGATCTTAACCCTCATTTATAGACAAAATATGCAAATACATATAATGAAGAATAAAAATTTTCAATGAAAAACTATGGGTAATCATAATTATAGTTTATCTTGCCTTACAAATGATGAAATCTTGAGCAAAATCTTTATATCTTCACTTGACAACAATGGTAGCACAAGAAAACAAAGAAAATGGAGAAGATTATGCTTCATTCGGTTTCAAGAAACAAAGGTTATTTTCATTTTTATTTTCATTTTCTTGGAAAATAAAAAAATATTAAAGAAAATATGTTTGAGTAAAAATTTTAAAAACAATATTTGGAAAATGAAAATATGTCAAAAACAGAAAACAATAAAAAAATATTTTCATTACTTTCACTAAAAATACTTTGTAAGAGTGAAAATGATGAAAATAATTATTTTTAATTTTAAATGAATTGGATCTGGTTCAAATCTATATAAATGTTGTCGGGACCATTTTTTCTAAAACGGGGGTCGACTTTAATTTTGAAAATGAAAACGAACACAGGAGTCGCCCCAATCCTTTTTTATGGGGTGTGATCAGGTCACCTCGAAAAGTTTTTAATAAACGATTTGATTTTATTAAAACAACGATTTTGGTCCACAAAATCCAAAAAAACGGGTTCGGGAGTCGGTTACGTACGAGGAAGGATTAGCACCCTCGTAACGCCCATAATTGGTATCTAGTTGATTAATTAGTGTCTTAGTGTCAAAGATTGAAAACTTTGAAGAGTTTTAAAAATACGATCCCTAAAAAAACTCGAATAACATGGGTTGGAATTTAGGATTCTCTTGTTCTGAATGAATAACACATCCAGCACGTTAGGAGACAATACTTTAAACCCTTGAAACCAAGATTACCTTATGGTTTCCAAAACCCATACTTTGAAATTTTAAGAGGATATTTGGCTATTTGGTCGAACGAGAAATCGAAACCCAGCACGTTAGGGCACGTTTTCTCGAATTTCCAAATGTAAAATATTGCGTTATTTAGAAAAATTTTCCTTTTTTGCGTATTTGGATAAAAAAATTAATGTAACGTTTAAAACAATGTGCGAATGAAGGGTTACATTGATGGAATGATAATATACAACATGGAGAAATAATTTACGACCAAAATATTAAACGAATGAATCACTATAGAATGAAAATACGAGTAAACGAAATAATACACATAATGGTAATAATTACACAACACATCAAATACAAATATTAATAATCAAAGCAAACGAAACAAAATAATATATAAATCAATTTAAAGAAAATAATAGCTCAAAATAAATGATTTATAAAGACAATTCAAAATAAATAATAAACGATCTGAAATAACAGAATATAAAAAACTAAAATAACAATGAAAACAATTAAAAATAAATAATATATATATAAAAACATATAAAACAGTTTTAAAATATATTTACGTACATAAAAATTTGAAAGATATACATACATAAGTTTACAATAAATAATATATAAAAGAAATTTAAATAAATTTAATATAAAAACAGTTTCAAATAAATAATAAATGTAAAAAAATTAAAATAAATAATGATAAAAGAGCATTTTTTATAAATAAATAAATTAAATGGACTGAGGATGAGGTTGAAATGGAATTAAAATTCAGGGTTTAAACTGCAAATACATAAAACAATGCTGCAAGGGACTGAAATAGAGCGCACGCAAGGAAAGAAGGACTGATCGGGAAATATTCCCTAGTCCTAAAGCGCAGTGTTTCAGCGCGGATTAAAATGAAACCAGCATAAAATTTATGGGGCCAAAATGAAATAAACAAAAGGGTCAAATTGCACCACAGCGCGAAAGGGGAGGGACCCCGCGCGCAAATAGCCCATTCACCGCAAAAACACGCGGATCTTGTGGGCTGTTGGGTCGGGTCGCGGGTCAGGGCCAAAACAACGTCGTTTTGGCACCTGAATCCCACTTGCAAAATGGCGTCATTTTGTTAGGCTATTTAAGCCAAAAAAAAATTCTAAATCTCATTTCAGCCATCATTTTTAAAAAAAAAAACTTCAAAACCTTTTCTTTTCTCTCAAACCCTTCCCTTCTCCAGTCCTAGGTACGGCCATCGGCTGTCGTCTGCACCGCCGTGGCTCCACCGTAAGCGGTGGTCGGAGCGACGTGAAGTTTTTTTTTAAACCCGACTTAAAGATCGTTTGAAGGCCAAGCCTTCTGGGCCCAAAGGCCGAAAGAAGAAGACCCCCACGCCTCTCTCAGTTCGATTTCAGTGACCAACAAGGGTCTCCGGCAACGGGATGTGCGGAGCGATTCCGGGTTTCCTCTTTTCCTCTTCTTTTAGTTTATTATTTAGTAAAAAAATATGAAAATAAAATTAAAAAAAAGAATCGAATAAGAAAGTAAAAAAAAATCACCTCTCAAATTTGCTCTGTTTTCGTTTTTTTATTTAATATTCGTAAAAAATTACAAAGGTTGAAATCTAGGCTTTTATAGCCGATCTAAACAACTCTTGATGTCTATTTTTTTGTTGTTTTGTGATTTGTTTTTTTGCTTGTTGTCTTCTTCTTTTGCGTGTTGCAGGTGGTGTCAGAGACATGGTGGCGCAACAGCGGCAAAGGGCAGGCTGGGGGCAAAGGCAACAGGCCTAGGTGTGGCACACCTAGGGTTTTTTTTTTGGTGCTGTGGGCTAGGGTTTAGTTGGATTTGGGCTGTTTGGGCCTGTTATATTTGGGCTGCTAATTAGTTTAGGTTTTGTTTTTATTTTGTGCTTGGTTTTGTTTGGGTCATATTGGGCCCCGGGCAAAAATAGGCTATTACAAATGTAAAAAAATCTCTCTTTTTTCTTCAATTATTTTTCAAATATTAAATCTATTATCAATATTCAAATCCATATAAATACAAAAAATTTGATTTTATTTCACATGATTTTATTATAAAAATAAGAATTACCAAACATTTTCTCATGTTTTCATTACTGAAAACAAAATTTTATTTTTATTTATCAAACCTCTTTTTCAAATTTTTAAAATAAAAATAAAAATTACATTTTGAAAGTGAAAATGAAGAAGAAGAAGAAACTCAAAAAAAAAGTGTAATTATTAAAAAAGTGATAATATAAGTGACATTTAAATATCATCTCCAAATATGTTTATGTTTTATTTATTCCCATGTTGAAACAAAAAATCAAGTGTATAAAATATCAAATTTGTTAAATTATTTGTTATTTCAAAGTTTATGACACATGAGTGTTAACTAATATATCATGTAAATATTATTTGTATCAAATATGATCGGTTTTTGGTTGATTTAGGGTAGGTTTGAATGGGTAGTACATTTACTTGCTGTTAGTGTAAAAATAATGGTGAAGATGAGATTAGATATTGTAATAATATTGTAGCGTGAGACAAAAAGTAAGCTAAACGCACCGCACCCAATTGTCCACCCAAACTCACCCTTAATCCATTTATTATAATATTTTAATTTCTAGCCCTTTTTCCAAAATGTGCATTTACAATCTTGACTTTTATGTCTTAAAAAGTGCATTATAGTCCTTGTTTATGTCTTTAAGAGAATAGGCTTGCCTTCACCACAATATGAAGCATGTGTATGCTATGTCATTTTTCTCTGACTCTCTATTTCACTATAGTAAGTCTTCAAAGTATCATTGATTTGGGAATTTGAATTCGTAAAATTGACTTCTAATTGCTTAGGAAACTCAAATGATAAGTTTCGAAGGTGGAGTGAAGGTTAGACTGAAAATATTTTGAATTTCTTTCATAACTTCTGATATATTATTTGACATTTGATATGTAAAATAGCACTTGGTATAACGTGATTGATGGAGTCGAAGATATTTGTTGGTTGAGGTTGAGGAGAGGGAATCACGGGGAACGTTCCATCAACTTATTTTGTTTGATTTTGTGTCTTTGACACCCATTTTCTATGCCAGTATCTCTGCTCCTTTCTTTCTTTTTTAATACTTTCTGCTAATAATTGTTTTTGAAATGTTTCACATCTTATTTATTAATAGCTTTTCTTTGTTTTTAACTATAAGAAATTCAAGTTTACCCTAGAACGCGCAAAATACCCAGTTATAATAAATTTAACCATAAAAGGATATTTGTAAACTATATTTATATATCACTTACTATCTCAATCTATTCATAAAGTAGTTTTCAATGTTACTTTATCATGTATATTCTCATTTAATAAATGAGTTAAATACATTAGAAATTAAGGAGTTGTATAAGGTTGTTGATATTTGTTTGAGTAGTAATGAGTTTCACTCGCTATATGGTATTCGGTGAGATCGGGAAAATAGCAGTTCACATGGTAGGACTAGAGAGAGACTGTGGTAGTTAATTTTGTTCCAATACTGCTTTTATTGGTCGGAACGCTCCATTCCTGTAGTAAATCAGAACAACGAATTTTAGGTTTCGTTTTGGTACAAATTGCAGTTAATACTAGTCGGAATATGATGTATTGGTCGGTACCTAAAAAATTAAATTAATTTTTAATTTTTAATTTTTAATTTTTTATTATTTATTTGTACAAAAAAAATAAATATATTTTTAAATTTAAATTTTTATTATTTATTTTGGATTTGTTGAGTTATGGATTGTTATATGCATAATATGAGATGATGTTATTATTTAATTTATGAAATAATTATTTCACTTGTTTATTTTAAGTTTGTTTAGTGATGGATTATATTTGTAAAGTTTATTAAGGGTAAGTTTGTTTAATGAAAGTTTGGATAGCAAAGTAATTACACTCTATTGTAATTACAAAGAATTGTAATTTCTTTAGACGTGTTTGACTAATAGAGTATAATTACATCATACTTCCTGGTGTCATGTTTGGTAGTACAAGTTGTAATTACACAGTTACATAATTTATATTTTTAAAATATCAATTACTATAAAAAATTATTAGTACAATAAAAATAATTTCTAAACAAGTAACAAAAAATAAAATAAAATCAACATATATGTTATGTTAGTCTAAAAATGTAGCCGGTAATACATTTACTAAAAAGATAGCAAGAAAAGTAAAAACATAAGCAATTTTATCCAAATGTTGTAGTTCATATTTGTTGGGCTATTATCTCTTTAATATTTAACATATACTCCTTATCATCATATGTTGGTTCTCGACCAAGTTCATCATCATATAAATTTGAATCCGCATCATTAAAATTATCAAAATCTTCTTCGTCAATGTATTTTACAAAGTGTGGATTGTCTTAATTCCCCTTATGATTGAAGTTTTGAAATATGCAACATGCTAGTACAATCCAACCTTGATTTTTATGTTATACTAAGGTGATGTTAATATGAGAAATGTTTTTTAAAATAACAATTGTCTTATCAACCACATTTCAAAGCCTCGAATGCCCGAAATTAAAGAGTTTGCAAGTTGTCTATGGTGCTTGTGTCTAGCACCATTCTCTTAAATGGTATCATACATTACGATATGGTGCAAGAAAATATTTTCTATTTGCATAATTAACATCAACCTTATAATATTTGAATTCAAAGTTTAAATGGTTTGTAGCTTTAATTATAAAAACTTATATGAACTTAATTTGAAGAAAGACTTATGATAAGGTTAAATCTTTTTTTATAATATGTAAATTAAGTAAAAATAATATAAAATTTATAACATATAACCTTTATAGAAAATTTTTATAACACTTCTTATAAATAATATATTTTTCCTATAACTTTAGAAATTTATTTTTTATAAATAAGTTATAATAAAAAATTATAATTTATTTATGAATAAAAATATTATTTTTACAACATAGAAAATGAACAAATAAATAGGTTATATCCATACTTGGCCATAACTTTATATATATTATAATAGTAAATTATTTTTTATAATAGTTTTTTTAGTCATAACTTTAGAAAATTTTTAGGATTTATAATATAAGAATTTTTTTCTATAACATGTCACTTTTGTGTAATTACAAATAATTACACCAAAATCTAATTATTAGGTGGTTTTTCAAAGATTACCTAAAAATTATTTTAAATAATTGACGAATATTTTATATTTTTTTGATTTCATAAAATTTACATGCAGTGAGATTAGAACTCATGCCATCAACATTTTTAAAATCTTTTCTTTACCACTCCAACCAAAGCTTTACTTTTATGAGTGTAATACCCAATTTTAGCCCAAGCTCACAAAAAAATAATAAACCCAAAATAATAAAACAAAGTCTAAGCCCAGTACAAAATTATATCATTTGACCCGATCGAAATGGCTCATTACTTGAAAAGGTTGAAGGTCCATCTACAAGCTTATGAAAACATAATCTTCAAGGATATGCAATCTTAGATATAGTCTTAGATATGATATATGCAATCTTAGAAGATATGATTTTGTAATCTTAGAGATTTAATTTGTAGATACCCTTTAATTTTAGCCGTTGATGTAATTGATCTGTACCGTTAGATTTGGGAAAGCTCAACTATAAATAGAGGCTTCTCCCTTCATTGTAAGGGGGGGAAGTTGGGAGTAATAATAATTCTTAAGAGTATTCCCTCAAATTTCTCTTTCTCTTGCATTTTTATTTTCTTTGGCGTGTTCAATAGGGTCCTTTCGAATTCATTTATTTGAGGATTTAGGCCCAGAATTTATGTCAAAGCTCGATTTAGTCTTTTTTATTTATTATTTATTTTTATTAAATTTGATTTTCTTGTTATTAAGTTATTATTATTGTTATCATTATCATTATTATTATTATTACTATATATACACATACGCATATTTTTTTACAATAATATATATACATACATATTTGTTTAAAAAACTTTTATAAACACATGCACATATTATATTTGCATAACTTTTATATACATATATATACATTTACATTTTATATACATATATATTTTTTATTTCCTAACTTTTATATGCATATATATATACTTTTATATATTTTTTACTTTGATAAATATGTATATACGTATGTTTTCTTATATTATTCTTCATAAATTTATATATATATATATATTTATAAATTAATTAATTTTAATATATGTAATTATTATTTGTTTATATATATATATGTAATTATCTTTTTTATAATCTATATATATGTATATAATTTTTTTATATATGTACATGTATATATTTTGTACCCTTTTTTCTCTTTATATTTTTTTGTTTATTTCCATCTTTTGTTTATCAATTTATGTTTTCATTTATATTTTAAAAGCATGTTTTTTTAATTCGTTCATTTATTTGATGCTTTGCATGTTATTGATTTATTTTTATTTATTTGTTTATATTATTTCTATGCCATTGTTGTATTTATTACTATTGTATTTGTTATCACGATATTTATACATACATTATAACATTACATTATCTTTTACTCGAATTTAAAAATGGAAAATTTTCAAAATAAAGATAATACTCGTATTTAGGATTTTCAAGAAAATTGAGCCCTAACTTATTGGGTTCCGATTTTCTTCGTAAAATCTAACAATCGAGGATTGTTCTTTAATCAAACAAAATAAAACTTGTCATCGGGAATTCAATGTGTTGTGTCCTAACGTATTGGATGTGACACGTTGATTTCTCGAGATAAAGATTTTTTTAAAATATATATATAAAGGAAATATTGAATGTTTGGGATTTTAAGAAATCGTGCCCTAACGTATTGGGCTACGATTTCTTCATAAATTTTAAACAATTAAATATTTTCTTAAATTTTATTATACGAGTTTTTTGGACCAACTTATCTTGAAGAGAATAAAATGTTGTGCCTTAACGCATTGGGTGTGATATTTTTCTTTTCAAAAAGAGAAAGACTTAATAAATAATTTCATTTATTTAAGGATAGTATTTTTTTTAAACTCTCGACTTTAAGACATTAATTAATCAATTTGGTACCAATTTTTGGGCGTTACGAGGGTGTTAATCCTTCCTCGTACGTAACTGACTCCCGAATCCGTTTTTCTAAAACTCGTAGACTAAAGCTATTTTTTAGGTGATCCAATCACACCTTAATAAAAGATTGGTGGCGACTCCCAATTTTTGTTTTTTTTTAAGTCGACAACTAATTTTTGTTTTTTTTCCAAAAATAAAAAATAATTTCGACAATGAGTATTTTATATATATTTGATATTTATTTAATCTCATTATTTGTTTTTTTATAATTTTTGTATATACACATATCAAATATCTTTCAAAAATAGTGATAAATCTAGAACGGTATATTAAAACAGATCGTTATTGATACATATTAGTATTAGTAAAAAGATGGTACGGTATGGTACTGACTGCCTTGATCCTAACACTAATTCTTTTTGTTAAATTCATCAAATAATTTGAATTAATTATGAAATAATTATTTTAAAATTTGTAATTATCTTTTCAATAATATTTTCTTCAAATTTTAAATTTAAATTTCCTCTCTGCTGGTACCAATATGAAATTGCTGGGTTTTTAAACTCTTATTTTCTTTTGGGCCTTGGGGGGTACTGGCAAATCTTGCATTATTACTACCATAAACCATTGATTTGGCCTGTACCAAACCTCATAATGGCGCCAAGCATTCGCGCCATTCGATCAACTATACAAAACCCTTGAATCCACGAAGAATTGAAAGAATCCCAAAGGACCCGAAGTGATTTTCTTTTCTTCGTTATATTCACTAGAAAATCCGTTTAAAATATGGTGAAAGGGAAGCAGTACTGGCTGCTGAAAACGGAACCAGGGGAGTGGTCATGGGAAGACCAAGCCGCAAACGGAGGTGTAACCAAATGGGACGGTGTGAAGAACAAGCAAGCCCAGAAGCACCTCAAGTCCATGAAGGTGGGTGATCTCTGTTTCTTCTACCACTCGGGCGCCACCGCTCGCCGCGTCGTGGGGGTGGTCAGCGTGGTTAGGGAATGGTACGCAGCGGAGGGCGGAGATAAAAACAGCGAGGTGGTGGTGGATGTGAAAGTGGTGGGGGAGATGAGGAGGCAAGTGGACTTAAAGGACATGAAACAGGATGGGGAGTTGAAAGGGTTTGTCATGTTTAGACAGCCGAGGCTGTCGGTTTTGCCGGTGCCGGAGAAGGTTTGGGAGAGGATCTGTGAATTGGGTAATGGGTTCGAAGGGGACGGCATTGATATTGGCGACGATTAAGAGGTTTCAAGAATGTGGGTGTTTTATTTTGTAAAGAGAGGCCCTTCTGTTGGGCTTTTTCTAGAAATGTATTTTGTTAATGAAAAGAAGGGTGCTTAGCAGTAATGTTTTGTTTATTGGCGAAGGAATTAAAGATGGGATTCATGTTCCCCATATGCTCTTGTACGTGGCCAAATTTCCGCTTTAACCAACAATGTCGGAGCTTTATTGTTCTGTTTGTGCGAGTTTACCAAGTAACTTTGACTGTGGCATTTTAGTGAACACTTACCATGCATTGCCTAAATCCTTCATACGAAAGCAGGAACGATACCGTGGTTGCGCCATTTCTGTTCAAATACCTTTCGAAAAACCCAAACCCAGGAAAAAGAGAGATGCCCTGCCGTTGTTTCTGGTCTTTTTAGTTTCATTTTATATTTGCTTCTGCTCCTGGCTTTTTCCCCTAATCTAGGTTTTGGTGAATGTTCCCATCTTCTTTTACAGCACTTCATTTAAACCAATCAAACCCAAAACCCAATTCAATCTATTTGAATATAAATTTCACTCAATTTAATTTCGTTACGAAAATCGCTAGGTTGAATTTAAACTTGAATAAATCTGAATTTGATTTCAAAAGGACTTAAATAAATAATCCAAAATAATTAGAACTTCAAAATAATTCAAACCCGTAGTGATCGAATAACTCTAATCTTAAAAATAATCTTAGTAGCGAGATTAAAATTTTAACATTTATTTTCACCAAAAAAAAATTAATACTTATGTCTTTCAGATTATTTGAAAAATCGAAGGGATCAAGGGCATCATCGGGCATAAGTTTCTCAATTTTTCTTTTGGAGATATAACCTAATCTTAATTAATGCCTCTTACCTATTATAATAGTATGCAATAATGGATTAAATGGAGTAATTGTATTAAGTAAATATAGATTATCGTTATTTGAGAAAGAACTGAAATCAACCAAATCTGAACTATTAAATAGACTAAATTTTACATTTTCAAGTAAATAAGAATAAGCGAATTTGTCTAATGTTGAAATGAAAATTAAGTTTCACCTAAAAAACGGTCTCGTTTAAATCCAAATAAAATCTTATCTTTAATAATAAAAATCTAAAAGTACTTATTCCTTCAACTTCTATCGAATTATTGTTATCTTCGTAGATGTATCTTTTACTATCATTTGGCTTTCGGTAATTTAAACAATATTGCATAGACACCCTGATTTGAGTTGCTGCACCAGAATCTATCCACTAAGTGTGTCTAAATGCCAAAGTCAAATTAACCTCAAAACAAACAAAATGTCCCTGACTATTTCAATGCATGAGAATCTATATATATTCGGCCCATGCTTTATTTAATAATCGAAATTAATAAACCTTAACCAATTAAATCACTTTTAATTTGAGATAACCTTTTATAATAATAAATAAAAGCATATAGTTAATCAGATTATATATATGATGTCTATATTATCCGAACAAGATCCAAACTTATGATTCAAAACTAATAAAATCAAAGAATAGAAAGAAAAGGAAAAAAAATCCTCTTCTTTTTTAATTTCTTCCCCTATAAAAGAGATGGATGTATTGGTCAAATATGGATGGTAATATATGAACTTTCATTCATGCAGTTTAATATTTTATTTTAATTTAATTCGATTTTATAAATTACTAATATTATTTATATGACATTATTTTATGATTATATATTATATATAAATAATTATATTTATTTAATATATAGAAATAATTAATATAATTTTTATTTTTAAATATACACAATTAAATCAAAATTAATTTTTCATATATTATATTCTATAAAAAAAATTTGATATCATTAAGTTTCTTAAAAAATTCCAATTTCTTAAAAAGGTTGAAGTCAAAATTTAATAAAAAGAAAATTAAATTAATTGAAAGGAAGAACATTAATGAAGCAATTAGTAAGCATTTTTATGAATTGAAATAATAAAATTATGGGGTGTAAACAATAACGGAGTTAAAAAAAAAATTTTGAGATCAGAATTAAATTATATATTTTTACGATAATAAAAATATAATTTTATTATTTTAATAGTTAATATATTTATAACTTTTTAAGATTAAATTAATTTTTTTATTATTTTTTATAATTTTATTATTATTAATTTTTAAAAAAATCCACCAAGTGTGGACTGAAAAAAGTAAAATGATTCGGAATCTGTCCATTAGTCCATCAATGTCACATCCCCCACCATAAATTGCTGGAGACATCAGCCATGAAAGAACTTCCATCCAAATGTTTGATCTTCACCCCCTTATAAGGTAGACAGAGTTCAAACGTATAAAAATCTAGGCAATGGAACCTAGTGGCCACACTAAGGCCATCTGCCACTACAATTTCTCTCTTTATTTTGATCAGATATCAATGACGGAACTCATTACTTTTATTAGTGTGCATGGTAAAAACATAATTTTTCTTTTATTAGTGTGCATGGTAAAAGAGATGGACAAATAGAAAGAAAATTACTTTTTCTTTCCATCAATTGCTTGATAAAGGTGAAAAATAAGAGGTAAGAAAATAAAAATATTTAAAAAATACATCATTTTGAACTAACATACACATTTCTCGTATTTTCTCTCCTCTCGTCATTCTAATATTGAAGGATTGATGTTTATCACTTTTTTCTCTACCAAATATACTTAAAATTCATTTTCTTTTCATTTTTCCTTTCTTTTCTCTGATTCTTTCGTTTTTCCATTCAACTAAATACACTCTTAATACGTTGGTAGTGATATGATTTGTTCCCAAAAGAAAGTTAGATGAATAGAAACATGAGTTGTTTACGTTGTTAAAAATGCAAAGCACAAACATAAAACAATCTTCTTTTCAAATCAAAGAGATTGAGTTCTAAGATTTTTCAATTTCTCCCTGGCCTTCCCAAATAATATTAAAAAAATTATTCTTGATAAAAATCTTCTTAAAATTGAAATATGAAAAAAGTCGTCCCCACTCTTGGCACACACTACTTTCCTCATCTCTTCTCTTTGTAGTCGTCCCCACTTGCAAGTTGTGGAGATTATATATTTGAAAATATAATGTGAAACAAAAATTTTATCTAATGTTTTGTAGTATAATTAACATACATAATATATGTTATAAGAAAAAAAATATTTTTACGTAACACATCTAATTTTAGTATGACCTCTCAAGATTAACATTTTGACTCTACCACTAACTACGAATGGAACCCCAATCCTAAACTCACACTCATCGTTGATGTTCGAATGTCTCCTTATTTTATGGTTCTAAAACAAAAGAAAAAAATCATTTAAAGCTTGAGAAATAAAACTCTTGAGAAAGGATGAAGAAAAAAATGAAAGAATTGAACCCCAAACTTATAATTTAAAACCAAGAAAATACAACATGGGAAGAAAAAGAACAAAAAGAAAACCTCTTTCTTTTTTTTATTTCTTCCCCTTTGATGTTAAAAGCAAATGGATAAGTAAATTTGGTCAAATGTGTAATGTAATATATGAAATTTTTTATATCTGCAATTTTATACATTAAAATTTTATTTAATTTAAATTTTATAAGTTATTAACACTGACATTCATATAATATTATTTTATGGTTATATATTATATACACTAATAATTATATTTATCTAATAAAAAAAATCGATTGTATCACTATTGAATCAAAATTAATGTTTTTATAAAACTCTCTACTTTTCCTGTAACTTACTAGGAAATGGCTCTATTGTCTTTATACACATGAAACTTTAATTGCGGTTCAAATGTATGCTTCAAAATTTAATTTTGATTTAATCATACACATTTGAAGAGATAAATACATCAATTTGTTTTTATATTGGATAAATATAATTATTTGTACATGCAATATCTAAACTAAAATAATGATATATCAACAATTGTATTAATAATTTGTGAGATTTGGATCAAATTGAAATTTTATGTATAAAATTGCATAAAATTAAAGTTCATGTATAGTTTTGCAATTTATCCCATTAAATTATACACATTTAAAGAAATAAATACATTAATTTATTTTTACATTAGATAAATATAACTTTTTTTTGTGAATTACAAGATGAGGGCAAAGTTCTAACAGTAATGCGACTAGCACGACTCAAACCTAAATCACACCTGGGATGACCAACACCCTGGCCATCAGGCCAACACACGGGGTTCAAATAAATATATTTATTTATCTATACAACACATACACGTAAAATATTGTTATATCGATAATAACATTGGTGATTTATGAAAATTGAATCAAATCAAAAGTTCATATATAAAATTACTTAAAATTAATATTTATATATAACATTACGCATTAGATAATATAAAATATAAAATATATTATTAATACCATAAGTATACTTTGAATCCTAATATTTTGTATGAAATTAATAGCTATTGTAAATGTCAATAGAGTTGACATTTTCTATATCCATCTGTTTAATTAATAAATCTTCATTATTAATAAAATAGAAAAAAATTTAAATCTATAATGACTTGATCATTAAAAATTCAAGCCTCAAATTTAAATAATTTAAACTCGAAACAATTCACACCTAAAATTTATCTTCAAATATGTATGAATCTGAAATTGAAATAATACAATTGTGTGCTAAGAAAAGTAAAAAGAATAGTCAATCAATGTCCCATCCCCCATATAAATTGCTAGAGAAGTGGAGAACTACTTCCAACCCACTAAAGTCCAAATTTGACCTTATTACACTAGAGACGTATATGGCCGGGTTGGGTCACCTCCAGTTATATCCAAAAAATTGAGATTAAAATTTCGTCCAAACTCAACTCGGATAAAAATAATAAAATTTGTGTCCAGTTTGGTTCACTCGTATTAAAGTCTTTTTTATAAACATAATACATTAAAAACACAAAAAATATTAAAATAAATATTTTTAACAAATTGAAAATAAATTAAAAAAATCTTTATGCTTAAATAACACTAAATAGGTGTAACTTAACAAGCAAATGTCTCTAAAATAATAGTAAAATTAGCAATAAAATAAGAGTTATACAATATTCAAACAATAATAACAAAATAGTAGCAACATAATAGTAAAATGACAGCAAAACAATGAGAAAGCAACATATTTTATTTTTGCAAATTCGGGTTGGGCTAGGCCTGGGCCAAAAAACCTTATCCAAAACTCGACCCATTTTCTAAACGAGCTTTATTTTTTTCTCAAGCTCATTTCTCGGGTTATATTTTTATTAAAACCCTCTCACTTTTTGAACGGACCTTCAGACCTAGCCCGTGGACATATCTACCCTAAATGGAGCTCATTTATAGATTTTGTTTGAAAAAAAAAAAAAAGAAAACCAAGTATAGTTGTTATTGCTTGTTACAAGTTCAACCCTCCAATTATTTGTTTAAGTTATAGTTTCATCCAATGTTTAGAAAGGGAGGGCAAAAGAAGTTAAATTAGAAGAAATGAGCTTCACAAAAAAATTAGGTTGTCTAAAATATTATACAATTTATATGCCATAAAAAATATTTTTTTATTAAAATATATTAATTCATTAAATATTGAATATTAATAACATAATTTTTAAATATTTATAATATAATATGAAAAAGTCTAAAACTAGATTAAGTTGATAATTTATAAATATCGACAATATTTTTTTTAAAATTTATATTTCAATAATATAGTAATATCATACACAAACTCGATCCATATTTAACTCGATAATTATTGTTAAGAAAACAAAAATAAAAAAAAGGATAAATATTCATTATCTCCTTATCTGCATAAATAATGAAAATTATTTACATAAAATATTAAATTAAGCTTATCCTTTATCAGTTTACTTTTATTTTAAATTAGTTTTATTTTCCTTATCTACAAAATTATGTATACAAACACAAATCACTAACTGGATTTGTTGACGAAAAACACAACGTTACCGCCGGCGCCGCCGCTGGCGCCAGAGTTTTTGGTTAAATTCCACAAATGGTCTTTGTACTTTACTCGTATTATGAAATTAGTCTTTATATCGTAATTTGAATCATTTTAATCCTTGTACATCGTGGATTCGGGAATTGCAAATCTAATTGGTAACAATCATTCACTTTTTTCTGTTATTTTTGATGACGGGTTTACTTTTTCAAATAATTAAGTACGTCGGGTTTTTATATTTAACTGACTTAATCGACTATTATGCTACGTACTATAATTAAACCGAGCGACTTTTATAGTGTTAATCGAATTGATTTATCGATTGAATTCGTTAAATCAATTTTAACCGAATTATAATCTCTCCAATAAACAATCGTTATCAATTGGATCGTAACATTCAAACCCCTAAAATTCATGTGCATGAATTATTATACAATCTGAATAAAATCTAGGGACTGTTACTAGAATTTAATCTTTTTTCTCTAGAAGAAGTGAGCCAGAAACACTGAACCAATGGCAATATCGTAATTATATTCAAAAGCCAGCCCATTTATCCAAACAGAGCTGCATAAAAACCTCGTTAACCGCCAGAAATCAAAGTCTCTGGCAAAAGGCAAGGCAAAGAATGCAAAAACTGTAGTCAAGCAGTTCTTTTTTCTATCAAAAAAATATTTTCCTCTGGATTACATAGGGGGGGTTCGTCAATGGCGAACCAGTTGGGGAGCTTGATGGAATCAATAAAGTCAAAGGTAAGGGCACTGAAAAAGTCAAAGCCGAATAAGCCGTACATAAAGATGGACAAGAGCGCCAGCGTTAAAGTGGAGATCCGAAGCCGGAAGGCCAGGAAACTTATCGACAAGACCTTGAAGGTAGCCGATCAGCCCGGCAAGCGCTCCATTTCATAACCACGCCGTCGTTTCGTTTTTCTTCATATATAATTTGATTTTCTTTTTTCATTTGCTTGTATATCAATACACACTTTAATTTGGAGCAAGTTTTAGATTATCCATTTTTACTTCCATACTTAACAAGATTTAATTTGGATTAAGTTTTACTTTCATCAAGTTTTATTTTAAATAAGTGCCATGACTAAGTCTTCGATCGAAATTTTTGATTTAATCAAGCTGACGAATTTTATTTTATCATTTTAATTCGATTTGAATTTTTTTAAAATTGAGTTAGTAAAATGAAATTTAATTAAATATATCAAATTAAAATCTTGTTATAGTATAACTAATTTCATGTTAGAGCCAGTAAATTTTAATCCATATATGTGAAAACTTTTTGAAAGCAAAATAATAATTAATAAGATAGACAAACTTGAATAGTTCATTGATTTATATTTATATATTTAAAAAGTGTATATTTTAAATATATATAAATTTTGATTTTTTTAAAAAATTATTTTGTAATTTTGTTGAGAGACCAATTTACTTATTTTCAAAATTGGTAGGAACCAAAAAAGTATTTACATCAATTTGTTATTTGAATAGTAAAATTTAACTCAACTCGAATAACTCAAAATTTAAAATATTTTTTTTAGTTTTTTTAATCGAATCGAGTTTTGCTCATCCTAATGCCATCAGAATACATGAGATATGATTAAGCCTTACCCTTCAAACCCGTATAATTAGTATAATTAATACAACAAATCAACTAAACACTAACTTAAAATAAATATAATTATGAGAATAGTTTTGTTTTTTTATAATTTATATATGTAAAATTAAATTCAAAATAAATCTACTAGAATATAAGAATATCCACTCATAATGTGTTTTAAAAACTTTACAAATCATTTCAACTAAAATCACTTTTAATTTTCATATTATCTTTTAATAAATCTATATTACACATATTTTTCTAGCTCCTAATGAGTAAAAAGAGTAAAGTACGACTTTACATACTAAGTAAGAAAGATTATAATTGAATGATAAATAAGTACAAATGATGGAGATACACGATTTAAATAACGAAAGATCCAATATTTAAAAATTGTATCTAGAATGACTGGAAAGGTAAAAAACAAGACTAGATATAATTTGATCATTATTAGCAAATTCAAAATCTTTGTAAATAGAGCCAATCATTAGTTCTCAAATGTTATACATCAATCTGTTAATAAAAGAATAGAAAAAGTTTTTATATGTCGTTTAAATTATATAGGAATTATTGAAACTAAAAATTAAAGATAAGAAATTCTACGTTCCTTAAAATAGAATAACCACTTAGAATAACGAAGACGGGTCGAGAAGTATATGGTAGTGCATAATTTAGTATTAATTCTATTAATTAAAAAATTAGTAATTATTGTTTTGGGTTTTTTTGAAGGTTATTGTTTTCATTTAATATAATAAACTTGGGTTGAAAATGTACCATTTCCTGATTAATGTCAGCCAAAGAATAATAAAAATAATTATTTATTATTTTAGTTTTCATGGTTAGAACACCGAAAGCAAAAGCAAAAGAAAAGGGAATTTATTGTGGATATTTGACTTTGAATTAGGCGAGGCAAAGTGTTTACTTTTAACATATGCATAAGTCAACCGAGTTTGAATTTATTTGTTTATTGGGTTAAATTTTGAAATTATGTTCTACTTTAATTCAAATAAAAAAATTGCCAAGCATACAAATATTCAATTAGACTTAATTATGAGCTGTGCTGGTCGGATTTGGATTGGGCAAATATAAATTTGTAAGTTCATTTTTAAGCCTAGTCTTGACTCAAAATGGGTCTAAAATTATGTTCAGGCTCGATCTAAATTAAAAATGTTAAATTCAAGTTCGACTCGGTCAATCTGTATTATATTTTTTAAGTATATAAAAATAAATTTTAAAAATATAATACATCAAATACACTAAAAATATTAAAATAAATGTTCCCCAACAAATGGTAAATACATTAAAAAATTATTATACTTAAATAACACCAAAATAGTTGCAACTTAATTAGTAAATGCCTCTAAAATAGTAGCAAAAGTAGCAATAAAACAAGAGTTATCTAATACTCAAACAATAACAACATAATAGTAGCGAAATAACAAAAAAACAACTCATTTAAGCTAAGCTCAAGCCAAAAATCCTACTCGAGACTCAACCCATTTTTAAACTCATTTTACGAATCTATATTTTTATTCAAACATTTCGACTTTTTAGATAGACCTCTAAATCTGAATGAATAACCCGACCCATTATCATGACTAAATTCGACAAATCAACGGCGGTAAGTCACGAAGTACAATTTTATTTTTGCTTAAAGTCGTGTCATTTTGGAAGCTTAGCCATCAACAACATTTTTTGTGCATTGTAGTGTTTGTCCTTCAACAAAGCATCTTTAGGTGATGAACAAAAGCTAAAATTAATTGAAATTTTTTTAACATATATAAAATAAAATATTAATATAACTTTATGGAATAAAAGTAAATTTATTCTTACAAAATTAGGTAAACAATTGGCAATATCAATATGTCATATTAACTTATCGTAATTAGTTGAAGGGTGATTATAATATTAGTGATTAGTATTTAATTTTAAAAATTGAATGATTAAAACGTAAACTTAATTTTTTACAATTTACCACTTAATAAATTAATCTCAATACATATTTTTTTTCATTATTTTATGTTATTTAATTGAATAAAAGCTAAAAATGAAGGCGGTGTTTGGTTTTCAATAACAGACCGCAATTGTTTGGTTTTCTAATTTTAGGGCATTTATTGTTCAATTAATAAAGTTGAACGGTAAGAACCGGGCCGGTTTTGAGGAATAATTTAATGCATCCAATTCCAGGTCAAATAAGGAACTCTTTTTTGTTCTTTTTTTTTTTAATCTAACTTTTTTCTTAATTTATTACTAGTTTAAGGTGGGATTTAAGAAGTTTGAGACTCTTTAAAATAGGGTTGATATAATTTTTAATTTCGATATTTTTTTTAAAATTTGATATTTAAATTTTTTGGGTCAAATTTGATATCTAAATTTGACGTTTTTTCTTAATTTGGTATCTAAGTTTTTTTTATTTTAGGTTCAATTTGGTATCTAAATTTATTAAATGTTGGTGTTAATTTTTTTGTATGCTACAAAAATATTGTCAGTAGGAAAGTCATGTTAAAAAAATAGGTATTAAGCTATGCTTAACGAATTAATATTAAATAAGAAAAAAGAATTTTAAAAATTTAAATTAAAAGAAATTCATTATTTTCAATTAATTAAATAAATAAAACTAAAATTAATTCAACACATAAAATATAAAAAAAAATCATATCATCCGGCACATGTCGGTCATACATTTATTATTTTTGCTGCCTCATAAAAAATAATATTGTTAGTATATTAGAGTAATTTGTAAAATATTTGATTAGTTCAAGTACCAAATCGATCAAAAAAAGAGATTAGGTACCAAATTAGAAAAAAGATTCAATTTCAGGTACCAAATTGGACCCCGAAAAAAATTACGTACAAGCTTAAGAAAAAATGTCAAGTTTAAGTACTAAATTGGGCAAAAGATTATAAAAATTAGTTTTCTATCCTGCTTCGTTTCGAGTAAAAAAATATATCTAACTTTTTACTAAATAAAATTCCAAAAGATTGTGGTAGGGATAAATTATTTTGGGTTAAATCATGGTTATGGTCTTATGCTATATTTAAGTTTAGGATTTAATAATTATATTTTAATTTGACATAAGTTGGATACGGAAGGCCTTAAGGCTTCCCTTTATATAGTAAAGATTATAGGAAATTTATAAAAAAAAATTAAAGATATACATAATTAGAAATTTATTAAATATATATAATTTATAAAAAATAAATTATATTAAGATCATCCTAAAAAAGTATAGTTTTTAGGCACTAATAAAATATTGTCATGTCATTAAATTTTAAAAATAACAAGGTATTATTATACACTCATCTATATCTAATATCTTCTCTAACTTAATTTAACTTTAGTTAAAATTACTTAAAATAATTAATTTTTTAAATTATAAACAAACGTCTGTTCTTCTTTTACAAATTTCAATCATATTGTTTTTTTCCCATAAGTTAATACTTTTTATTTTAGTGCAACTAATTTTAAAATTTTAATGATTTTTGTGCAATTTTTTCAATGCCATTAACACATAATTTTGGTAATTATTTTACCATGAACCCAAACATTGAATCTTAAACTTGAATTTTGAACCTCAAACCCTGAAACCCAAGGTTCAAGGTTTAGATTTGGATTCAAGTTCTAATTTAGGGTTCAAGGTTCATGTTTAGGATTCAAGGGTTTGAGGTCGAGGGTAAATTTTTTTATCAAAATCAAGTGTCAATGCTATGGAAAAAAATTGTTGAAATGCCAATAAATAATTGAAAAGAGACCATGAATAATGTGGTGGGAAGAGTCTGTAACATGATTTCTCTATGTATGAGTGTATAATAACAATTTCATGCCTTAAAATTTTGATTATATGACAAAATCTTATCGGTGCCTTAAAACATTAGTTTTTAAGAGATCTTTATGTAAGTTATTCTCAATTTATTAAAAAAAATAAGAAATTATAAAAAAATATTACAAATAAATTATGATATTACAAAAAGATATTTAAAATTATAAATATAAAAAATTAGGATTTTTAATTTTTTTTAATTAGGAAAAATGTAAAAAATTTATTAAAAAGAATAAATCTAGACCATGCACATCCAAAATTCAAAAAATAAAAATAAAAAATATGAGAATTTATTTTGAAATTATTATTTTATGAAATTACAAATATATATAATGATTAAAAATCATGACGAGAATGAACATGAACAAGTGCACATCCAAATGCAAATAAACTTGAATATCCAATTTTTTAGGTTCATTATGAATATATATTTTTAATATTTTTTAAAAAATATGAATTTTGAATTTTAAAAACATAAATTTTTAAGAAATATAAATTTTGATTTTAAAAATTATTTTGAATTATTTTGTAATTTTTGTTAAGAGAGATCAATTTACCTATTTTTATAATTTATAGGGACCAAAAAATATTTATACTAATCTATTATTCGAATTGTAAAATTTAACTCGGGTCGAATTATTTATTCGAGTTAACTTGAATAATTCAAATTCCTTTTTTATTTTTTTAAAATGACTCACCGAGAATAAATGAGATATGATTAAGCCTTACCCTTCAAACCCATATAATTAGTATAATTAATATAATTTGTTTTGGGTTGTTTTCAAGGTTATCATTTTCATTAACTCATTGATTAGGCGGTTGAAAATGTATCATTTCCTGATTAATGTCAGCCAAAAGAATAATAAAAAAATTATTTTTTTCTTTTCTTTTTTATGGTTAGAACACCTAAAGCAAAAGCAAATCTATTGCGGATATTTGACTTTGAATTAGGTGGCGCAAAGTGTTTATTTTAACCCAGTGTGATGATAACCCCAATAGTTTGTTTGAAATTTGAGAAGATAGACAATGGGATTCGTTTTTATGTTTACAATACTCTATATTATGTCGATTATATAAAAAATTTTAATAAATTAAAATTACTAAATTAAAATAATATAAAAAAATTTTAAAAAAATATAGACGGGCTTAAAATGGGCTCGGATTAGTCTTTTACAAATAAGGACGAACTTAAACAAAATTTTAAGCTCATATTTTAAGACGAATTGAATTTGAACAAATATAAAATATATTAATATTATACTTAAACCTAATCTAAATATGATCTAATTTGACTACGAACACATTTAATGTAGAGTACCTAATAGGCCTTCAAAGGGAGTCCTACACATGCATGGGTTTCTTATATGGTAAATCAACCGAGTATGAATTAATAAAATTTTATTTATATTTTAACATATATATTATATATAAAATAAAACATTAATATATTTTTAGGCTAATTTACCAATAAAAGTTTTTTTTTATAAATTTATCGAAATAAGCCCGATATTTTATTATTTACCGGAATGAGACATTTTTCGGCAAATCGCGTCTACGTCAGCGCGCTGACGTGACCGCGATTTTATAAAAAATTATAAAAAATTAATCTTTTATTGGTAAATTGGCCAGTATAAATAACAAAAACAATAGCAAAAATAACAACAAAAACAACAGAAAAATAAGAGCACCAAAACACTAGGAACAATAAGATAATTTTTATTAAAAAATAATTAATTTATTTGGGTCGGGCCCTAGCCAAAAACTTTTACCCGAGGCTTGATCCGTTTAGAAAACGTGCCTCATTTTTTATTCAAACACATTTTTCGAATTTATATTTTTATTCAAATCCTACTATTTTTTGGGCGGACCTTCGACCCAAGCTAGACAACCGAAGTTCATTCAATTTGTACTTTCTTGTTGATCTTTTTACCTATTGTTTGAATGCTTTTCTTTTTCTTTTTTCTTTTTTCTTTTCCTTAAAAAGAATTCCTTTTTGCTATTAACCATCACCAATAGAAAATTTTTATCATCCGTTTTTAATCATTAATGTCATTATAATTAAAATTTATTTCATTATTTTTATTAATTACTAATTTTGTAATTCTTATTTTTAAATCACTATGAATAATTGTGAAAGAACTTTTTGACCCTTTAAAATTTTGACTCTAATTTTTTTTTAAATTTCTCTCAATTTATTTATTTTTAACTTTATCGTCAATATGCTTTAGTCTTCCTTTCCACCTTCTTTCGAAATATCTTATTTAATTATTTGCAATGCTTCCTCTCAACACCAAAATTGAGAGGAAATTGAGAGGAAATTTGAGAGAGGATTAGTTTGTGAAAAAAAGGGGGTGAGGATATTTATAGTTTTTTTTTGGACCGTTGAGGGGGGAAATCGCGGCCACGTCAGCGTGCTTTGCTGACGTGGCAACAAATCGCGTCCTCGAGGGGGCAATTTGTTGCCACGTCAGCAAAGCGCGCTGACGTGGCCGCGATTTCCTGGCACGTCCCCTGACATCGTGCTGACGTGGACACGATTTGCCGGAAAAGGCCCATTTCGGTAAATAAGAAAATACCGGGCTCATTTCGGTAATTTAAAAAAAATAGGCTTTTTTTGGTAAATTGCCCATATTTTTATGTGTACAGCCCAAAATTTGCCTGGGCCCAGAACCCAAATACAATCCCAAAAAAAGACAAGCCCTAACAGCCAAATCAACCCAAAACCTAAACACCTAACAGAAACCCTAGCCCCCCTAACCCAAGTGGCACCGCACCCTACCCTAGCCTCTGACACCCACGTGCTGCCACCGACTTTGCCACCGTACGACCTCCCCACCTGCTCCAGTGCCACCTGCAAAATGAAAAGAGCATGCAATTGACACAAATAGCAGAAACAAACAGTAGCAAAAAAACATATATTTGGTTATAAAAGCAAAAGTTTAATGTAATCAAAGGGTGGGGGGGAATCAGAAAAGGACCGATCTTTACGTTTGTAAAAGCGGGGTTTTCTTTTTGAAAAACAAAAAAACAAGGAGAAATAAAATAAAAGCAGAAACAGTTTTTCTTTCAAAAAGGTGATGTTTTTTTTTCTTTACTTTTTATTTTCGAAGCATTAAATAACAAAAAGGGATTTTTTTACCAATTTGGTGACGTCGGAGTGTTCGGAGGGTCGGAGGGACGATTCGGCGCAAAAAAAGGGAAACTTTTCAGCTTCCTGCCGCCCTATACGGCGGCGCCGGCACCGGCGACCGGTGTGACTGTCGACGGTCAGATTCTGGGTAGTGCTCGGATTGGAAGCAGATATAGGGTTTTCGGGGATTTTTTGCAGAAGGGGAAGAAAAAAAATGAAATTTTGTTGAAAAAATTTTGGCTTAAATAGCCTTGTGAAACGATGTCGTTTCACCTAGTGCCCAAACACCCCAAAACCACGCTGTTTCGTGCTCGACCCGAGAACCGACCCGGCACGCAAGGAGGATCCGCGTGTTTTTGTTGGAAGGGCTAATTACAACTTTAGCCCTTCTATTTTTTTATGTTTTTTTAATTAAGTATTTTCTATTTTTTAATTCGGCCCTAAGATTTGTCGCGTTTTCATTTGGGCCCTCGTCTGAACGTCGTCGTTTGGAAAAGAGGGGAAAATTATTTGTTTAATCGCTCTCCGTTACTCGCGTATTCAATTTGGTCATTCACCTTTTATTTACTAGCGATTTGACCCAAAATTTTAGCTTAGTTTCTAATTTAGTCCTCTATTTGGTATTTAGGTTGTTTTATTATTAAATTGATCATTTTAATATTATTATTTACAATTTATATACACATGCATATATTTATATATATACATGTTTATGTATTTTTATTATTATATCTTATAAAATATATATATGCATGTACTTATATTATATATATTTCTATAATTTAAATACATATCCATATATATATATCAATACACATCTCAATTTCACGAATATATAAATATACTTACATGTTTTTTTATCTTACAATTTTTATATACATATATATATTTTACTTTTTTAATCCTATTCACTTTCTTTATTTATTTCCTTATTTACATTTTTATTATTATTTGGGAAGAATGTTTTAGTTTTATTTATTTATATATTTTTTATTTTGCATGATATTAATTGTCTTTTTATTTTACTTCGTTGCTGTTTTTTGTATTATCTATGTTCTCATTATTGTATTCATTAACATTTTGTTACGCATATTAATATCCTTTTAAAAAATTTCAAAGTAAGGCAATGTTTTGCGTTTGGAAATTCGAGAAAACGTGCCCTAATGTGCTAGGTTTCGATTTTTCTTGTTCGACCAAATAGCCAAATATTCTTTTAAAAATTTCAAAATAAGGGAATATTTTGCGTTTGGAAATTCGAGAAAACGTGCCCTAATGTGCTGGATTTCAATTTTTCTCGTTCGACCAAATAGCCAAATATCCTTTTAGAAAATTTCAAAGTAAGGCAATGTTTTGCGTTTGGAAATTCAAAAATATGCCCTAATGTGCTGGGTTTCGATTTCTCGTTTGACCAAATAGCCAAATATCCTTTTAAATCTCAATCCATGTCATTCGAGTTTTTTAAGGATCGTACTTTAAATCTCTTTAAAATTTTCAATTTTCGACATTAAGACATTAACTAATCAACTAGGTACCAATTTTTGGGCGTTACGAGGGTGCTAATCCTTCCTCGTACGTAATCGACTCCCGAATCTGTTTCTCCAAATTTCGTGGACCAAAATCGTTGTTTTAATAAAATCAAATCGTTTATTAAAAACAACCACTTTTCGAGGTGATCCAATCACACCTTATTAAAAAGAATTGGTGGCGATTCCTGTTTTTTCATTTTCGTTTTTAAAATCCAAGTCGACCCCGTTTTCACAAAAAAATGGTGTCAACATTATGGATTAAAAAAAGTTTTTTTTTTACAAAATTAGATAAATAAGTTAAATATAATTATGTGGCAAACAAATGATAATATTAACCTGTCATTTTAGCTTATCGTAACTAGTTGAAGGGTGATCATAATCTAATAATTTGATAACGTTGGTGCCTAATATTTAATTTTTGAAAATTATGTGACAAAAATGTAAATTTAACTTTAATTTAGTAGTCGTTTTTACAATTTACCCTTTAATAAATTAATTTCAATATATATTTTTTTCATTATTTTATGTTATTTAATTAAGTGAAAAACCATTAGGCGATTTCATAGGTAAGTTCTTGGAATATGATGGTTTAGATCCGAGGAAAGGAAGCCGAAATTTTATGCGGATAAGAGTTCTACTTGATGTACGTCGTCATTTAAAGAGGAAGAAGCAGGTTATGTTTTTCAGAATTTGCTCATATGTCAGGTTTAAATATGAAAGACTGACACTTTTTTGTTTCTATTGTGGTCGATTGGGTCACAGTGACTCATTTTGTGAGGTGAAAATGGCGTTGGGTGTAGAAATTGTTGTAATGGGTTGAGATTTGTCGTTGTGAGTGCAATCTAGAAGAGCTTTAGCATTGAATAGTGTCTGGTTACGTGAGGATGGGGAGGGAGAAAATAGTGGAAATTTTGATGACAGTCGGGCTCTAAAAAGTAGGTTGTGGGGCGTAGGAAATAATTTGAGATACCAGAATGTCATTGACCCTGTATTAGGAATCAATTTGGAAGGGAATTCGAATTCTTCCTTACAAATATGGAGGAAACTCATCGACTAGAAAGGTTTAATTTATAATAGATTATGATTCAAAAAAGGTATGGTAATAGGAGAAGAAGGGAAAAAGAGATCTAGGGAGGAGATTGAGAAGTTGATAGTTGCCATAATTTCGACGGTAAGGAATAAGAGAATGTTGGAATGTAATCTTTTATCATCGGGAGCTGCCAAAAGGCAAGCCAACTAGACACAATAAAAATTTTAAGTTGGAATGTCAGTGGTTTGGGGAATTCACTGACAGTGCGACGACTTCGGCATTCGCTGGATATATATAATCCCCAGATGGTCTTCTTTATGGAGACAAAGATTAGCAAGACTAGGATGGAAAGAATTTGACGAAGTTGTAGTTTTGCTAAGGGCATTAATGTTAACTCTGATGGTTCTAGAGGAAGGTTGTGCTTGGCATGGAGAGGTGATGTTACTATTATGCTTTGAAATTTCTCTAAAAGGCACATTGATGTGATAATTGAAGACTCTGAAGATGGGAATAAATGGAGATATACAGGTTTCTATGGCACCCCTTATGCATAGGATAAGGATGAATCATGTGCTCTTTTGAAAAGACTTTGTAGCAATGAGAGGATCTCATGGTTTGTCTGCGGAGATTTTAATGAAATTATGTATAATTTTGAGAAAAATAGAGGGTTACCTCGAGATGAAAGAAGAATGGAAGTATTTCGAAACGTGTTGGGGGATTGCCATTTGATGGATATGGGTTATTCTGGTAATTGGTTCAAATGGGAGAGAGGCAATTTGCCACAAACGAACATCTAAGAGCGTATGGATAGAGGAGTGGCTACTGAGGAATGGATGTCTATGTTTCCTGAAGCATCAATTCAACATCTTATGCACTCTTTTTCCGACCATTGCCCACTTTTAATTACCACGAAAAGGGAAGACAACTAGTTGATTGATAAGAAGTTTAAGTTTAAAGCTTGGTGGGTTTTAGATGAATTATTCAATACCAAAGTCAAACATATTTGGGAAATGTCAATAGGAGATTTGTTGCAAAAACTAAGAATCTTAAGAAAAGGTTTGAAGAGATGGCCTACTCGAATATGAAAAAATAAAAAAAAAGAAGAAATAAGTTTTTAACATCAAGACTGTCAGAGCTGATGGGAGCCGAAAAGGATGATAATAATCTGTTTGAAATTATTGATATGAAGATTCAACTTAACTTTGAGATTGAAAAGGATGAACACTACTGGGAATAAAGGGCTCGAGTGAATTGGCTAAAACTTGGGGATAGAAATACAACTTTCTTTCATAGTCAAGCAAGATAGCGACAGAGGAAAAATTTCATTCGTAAAATGTAGTATAAGGATGGAAGGGAAACAGAGGTCATATGGAAAATGAAAGTAATTGCTAGATCTCATTTTCTGAATTTATTTTCGACTGGTGAAAGAGGAAATTATGACCATCTTTTGTCGAGTATTGATCGTTGTGTTTTCAAGGAGGACAATCAAAGGCTCATGACAATATATACAAAGAATGAGATTTGATCGACGCTTTCTGAAATGAGGCCTACAAAAGCACCAGGTGAGTACGGATTCTCGATTTTATTTTATCAGAAGTGTTGCCATATCATTGGGGAAGATATCACATCCTTTTGCCTACGACTTTTGAATGGAGGTATGGATGTTAGTTCGATTAATACTACTTGTATTGTGTTAATTCCTAAAATTTCCAATCACTCCAATATTACTCGTTTTTGGCCCATTAGTTTATGCAATGTACTTTATAAATTGATGGCAAAGGTGATAGCGAATCGCTTTAGAAAAGTGTTAGAAAAATGCATTGATGCTGCACAGAGTACTTTTGTGCCAGGAAGGTTAATTTCAGACAATGTTTTGTTGACTTATGAAATATTACATATATTAAAACAGAAGAAAATGAGGAAAATAGGTTTATGGTGGTGAAACTTGATATGAGCAAAGTATATGATAGGGTTGAATAGAGCTTTGTAAAGGAAATGATGGTGCGAATGGGTTTTAATCCAGGCTGGATTGAATCTCTCATGAAATGTGTGACTATAGTTTCTTATTCAATGGTCTTTAATGGCCATGTTGGAGAAAATTTTCGTCTAACTAGAGGACTAAGACAGGGTGATCCTTTGAGCCTGTTTTTATTTTTAATATGCGGAGAGGGCTTATCTTGTCTTATACGACTTTCAATTAGGGAATGACTATTGAAAGGGGTTAAGGAATGACTATTGAAAGGGGTTAAGGCCAATAGGAGTGGTCCATAGATCTTGCATTTGTTATTTACAGATGACTGTATTTTGTTTGGGGAGGCAACAAACAAATGAGCTTTTTTATTAAAGGGAACTTTGGTTGAATATGGAAATTGTTCAGGTCAGTGTGTCAATTATGACAAATCAATCGTCTTTTTTAGTATTAATACACAAGAAGAAGAAAGAAGAATGGTTGCTAGTATACTTGGTGTGTGCAGTTCAAGTGACCCAGAATGTTATCTTGGCCTACCTAACATGGTGGGTAAAAGGAAAAAAACGTCTTTCCAAAATTTAAAGGACATATTTAAGCAACAAATTGATAATTGGAGTATTAGGCATCTCTCTCAAGGTGGGAAAAAAAGTTCAAAAAGGCTATTCTTTAATCTATGCTGACCTATACAATAGCTTGCTTTTTACTACCCAAATCCTTATGTGCTGACTTGGAGAGTATTATTGCGAATTTTTGGTGATAGAAAGGTCGGGGCAAGAGGGGTATTCACTGATGTGTTTGGAAAGATCTTTGCACATTAAAAGAGAACGATGGTTTGGGGTTTCGAAATCCTGGACAATTTAATATTGCGTTATTAGCCAAGCAAGGTTGGTGTCGACAGACGATCTTCTAAATCGGCTTCGGAAATGGTGGTTCAGGGTTTGATGGGTGAGATTTTAGCCTCGAAGACAGCCATACATAGACCAATCTTATCTCCGTTTGCAACAGAAGCATATGCAGGTTTACAAGTCATTCAATTAGAAATCTCTTTGGGGTTTAATTCAATAGCAATTGTGGGGGATTCAAGAACGGTTATTAAGAAATATCAAACTACTGCTCCAGATAAATCAATTATTGGGGCACTCATTAGAGATATTTAAAGCAAAAAGGTTCATTTTCAAGAAATTAATTTCCAGTTTGTTCATAGATCGGAAAATAAATGTGCCCATAATATTACGCACGAAGTGTTGAAAAGGGGTGAAAGAAAGCTCCTAGTGGGAGTAGTATTGGATTACACCAGTCGCGCACCAGAAAAAAGATGGCTGAGACTCCCAGATTGATGCGACTTCATGGAAGAACTACAGAGAAAATAGATAGCAGAAGGAAGAAAGTTTTTTTGGAAATTGTTATCGGTTGAACTGCTGGGACAGGGATGTGAAGAGGCAATAAATGTGTGGAGTCCAGCTATTGACGTTGACTGGATTAGGGATTAGGTTTCCTTTTTTTTTTGTTCTTTTTGCTTTTGTTGTTTTTTGGGCCTTTCTTTGTTATTACATTGTTTGAGCTTGCATTTTGCATTTAGCTTTGATTATTTCTTTTTAGGATTAAGACCAGTGATGTCTGGGGAACCAATTTCATAATGTTTTTTTAGTCTGGTTTTTTTCTTCAATAAATATCCAATCGATTTACTCAAAAAAAAGAAGTGAAAGCTAAAATTAAACGCAGTGTTTGCTTTTCAGTAACAGACAACGATTGTCAATGTTATTTATTGTTCAATTAATAAAGTTGAACAGTAAGAGCCGGACCAGTTTTCAGGACTAATTTAATGCATCCAATTTCCATGTCAAATTAAGAACTATTTTTATTATTATTTTTGTTTTAAAAAACTAATTTATTATTAACTTATGTGAAATTATTTATTATAAATGGAAACAACCAAATTATGTGAAATTATAATATAATGACTAAATCTTTAATATGAGTGTGGTAGAGGAATTAAAATAAGAATTTGACCATTATCTTATATGGCTAAAAAAGGAAAAGATTGGAGCCGGAGACATGTTATGGATGTTAATTATTTGGAGTAATTAATAATAGAGAATTAAATTATGTAAAATTAAAATATAAAGATTACATCACAAATATGAATATAGTAAAAGGATCAAATCTATAATTTAATTATTCTCTTGTAATGAAAAAAGATTGAGTTGAACACATGTGATGAGGAAGGGTGAAAATATCCATTTCGATTTATTATATTGAAATGGATTTTTTTGCCCATTAGAAAAATATTTTTAGGGAAAAATTACATTAGCGTTTTAATCGGAATAGTTAAAAATATTAACTATTTGAACTAACTAATATTATTGTAAGGTAAAAAATTAAATTATGTCAGATTAAAATATAAAAATTAAATCGTAGAAAAATCAAATTGTAATTTTGGTTATTATGTTATAATGGCCAAAAAGAAAAGTTGGATACGTGTAACGAGAAAGGCCTTTAAGGATTCCTTTTATATAGTAAAGATTATAGGAAATTTAAAATATATATATAAAATTTAAAGATATACATAATTAGAAATTTATTAAAAAAGAAATATATAAAATTTATAAGGGAATAAATTATACTAGGAGCATCCTGAAAATTATAGTTTTTAGGCACTAATAAAATAGTGTCACGCCATTAAATTTTAAAGATAACAAAATATTGTTATATACTCATCTATATTTAATATCTTTTTCAACTTAATTACTTAAAATAATTAATTTTTTAAATTATAAGCAAATGGCTTTTCTTCTTTTACAAATTTTAACAATTTTTTCTATAAGTTAATATTTTTCATTTTTGTGCAAGCAATTTAAAAAAAAATAGTGATTTTTGTGCAATTTTTTTCCATATTATTGACACATAATTTTGGTAATTATTTTACTTTGAACCCATAACCTCAAACCTCGAACTCAAATCCTAAATCTTAGACCTTGAACCTTGCGGTGCAAGATTTGGGTTCGGAGTTCAATGTTCAAATGTTTGGAGTTTAGAGTTCAGACTTAAGGTTCAAGGGTTTAGGGTTATAAGTTATGAATTTGGGATTCAGGGTTTGGATTTAATGGTTTGGGGTACAAGTTCATGGTTTGGATTTAAAGCTAAGGGTTGAAGATAAAAAAAATCAAAATCATATGTTAATGACATGAAAAAATTTGTCGAAATGTCAATAAATAATTTAAAAGGGACTATGAATAATGTGGTGGGAAGGATCCATAAAATAATTTCTTTATGGATGAGTATAATAAATAATTTCATGTCTTTAAAATTTGATGATGTGGCAAAATTTTATTTGTGCCTTAAAACCTTAATTTTTAAGATATGTTTATGTAAGTCATTCCCAATTTATATATATAAAAAAAGCTATAAAAATATTATAAAGAAATTATGATATTATAAAAAATTTGGATTTTTAATTTTTTTTGTAATTAGGAAATATGTAAAAAAATTATTAAAAAGAATAAATCCAGACAATGCACTTCCAAAATTCAAAAAATAAACATAAAAAATATGAGAATTTATTTTGAAATTATTATTTTATGAAATTACAAATATATATAATGTTTAAAAAATCATGACCAAAATGAACATAGACAAATATATGTCCAAATTCAAATAAACTTGAATATTCATTTATTTAGTTTCATTATAAATATGCATTTTTAACTTTTTTTTCTTATTTATATAATTCTTTTTAAAAAAAAATTAGGTGATGATGTCTTACTTTGTTGGTTTTAAAGTTTAATGTAATCCAAGTTCGAGGCATTAGAAGGCCAAGTTGAAAAAAGTTATCAAATTTAAAAATTAAATGTTATTTTAATCATTTTAGAAATCAATAAATTTATAAAATCATACTTTTTTTTTCAAAAAATAATTACAAAAAAATTCATAAGTAAATTTAGGATGCGACAACATATTAAACTGGCTTATGGTGTTTTTAAAAAAAAATCCGTCACGTGTCCTTAATTGATTTTAAATAAATAAAATACATAATAATAAATTTTAGCCCTACTGTTATACTACAATGTTAATCCAACATGTGAAAGCTACGAGCCCGATCTCCTAAAATGGAAATTCTTTTAATTATTTTAGAAATTTTATTTTAATTTTTTAAAAATTATAAAGATATAAATTATTAAAATAATAAAATTACATTTTTATTATAATAAAGATTATAACTTAATTTCAATACCCTAAACAAATTTTCTGGCTTACTCTGGGTAAAAAGAAAACCGAAACTAAAGAAGCTTTAAACTCTGCCCAAAGATGGCAACGAATTCATCCATTTGGTTCTTGTTTAAAGCCACACCAACCTCAATTCCACCTTCTTCATCCCTACACTCCGCCATAGATATCGTCTGCCCGGACTCCACGTGCATCACCTCCACCTTCCGAGGCTTTCCCCACCCAAAATTAGTATCGTACACCCGCAACTTCGGCGAACCGGCCAAACTAATTAGACGCCCCGTTTTACTTTTCTCTACGATGCTTGGTAGCCAATTCTCCGCCCCACTGATACCACTTTGTCCCATTTCTTTAACTTTGCTTCCGATGGCTTTGGCAGCTAAAACAATCCCATTTTCACCTGTTAACTCCTTTTTCTTCATCTCTACAATTCCAGGTTTTAGACAGTTCCCGAAATATGTTGACGGAACCGGAAATTCAAGGCGGTTCCGGCAATCGAAGGGGAATAGAAAGTAATATAACTCATCAGCATCATCAACATAAGATAAGTTGTTAACAACACATGCTTTTGATTTGATCAATGAAGCCCATGTTAGAGCACATGTTACCACAAAAGTTGATACATGATGGAATTGGTTCGAATTAGCTTCGTTCTTGCACTGCGATGCGACCAATTGCTTGAGCCTCTCGACATCGGCTCGACTCAACACGAATGTGGCACGAACCATGTTTACTTCTGATCCGACATCGGTTAAGCCCGAATTCTCCCTGAGAGATGAAAGCCAGTCGTGGTACATTTTCAATAGAAACGACTCTACCCTGATAGGATCCTTGATCACATCCTTGTTAAACAATGGAAGCGATGATTTTTCGAGACCGACCGCAGCGTAAACGTCCACCCAAGACTTCATGAAATGCATGAACGCCTTCCCGTCGCCGATCACGTGGAAGTAACTAGACCCGATGCAAACGCCGGCGTTCGGGAACACGGTCACTTGGAAGGCAAGTGCAGGGAGCAAGACCACCTGAGTACCGTCTTTCGCCTCCGACAGGGCGGTCCGTAGCTCTGGCGCGAAGGGACGTAACGACTTAACGTCTCGCGGATAATCGGCTATTGCACAGCGGAAATCCGAAGGGGATTCGACGACCGTGAAAGCAACGGAGCTGCCGCCATCTTCGTAACGGATGTAAGGCTTCCCCGGTGACGGAGGGCACACTACGTTGGCCGCGAAGGGGAAAAACTGTTGTAGGGTAAGGGAGAGAGATTGTTTTAACAACGGGAGAATGGTTTCCATGAAATGCAAAGTAGGGTATGGGAATTCATAGAAGAAAAGGCGTTGAACATTGGGAAGTGGAAACCATGGCAGATCGAAGAAAGTGAGAGGAAGAGAGGTAGTGGGAACTGAGCCTGGTGGGGGTGAAACGTGGCTGCTCTCAACAACCTTCAATGGCTTGGTTTCATCCATTTTCTCTTTTTTGATGAATAAAGAAAGGATATAAAAAATTTATAGAGAACAAGAGCTCAAAATATCCAGACAAAGCAAGTTCCAAGTAAAAATAAATGCAAAGAGCTACTACTGTCAACAACTAAGTGAGGCGGTGGCTTTCCCTATTAATATGAAAATTGCAGAAAACTACCACAAGTATTAAAGTAACATATAGGCTTCAATCTAAAATTGTAACTATAAAGTAAATTTACAAAATAACATACTATTTTAAAGTAAAATTTTGTAAGTAGAGGGATGAAGAGTTAGAAATGGTGCCGACTAGATCCTCCCCCAACATGGATCATGACTCCTCACCTGTCCTATTTAAAACTCGATTTTAAGACACACTTCTCGTTTCAATTTGGGTCTCCATCAATATTTTTTGTCTTTTGTTTTTTTTTTTGCTTTAATGTAGCAGGCATGTTATTTCAGTAATTAATTTGATGGAGCATTTTAGATGAGGAAGCATATATTGCAAAAGTAAATGATTTGATGGACCATTTAGAATAATTTCTGTCCCTTAAGGTTCTTCCTTGTTATAATTGCATGGAATAGATGCTGGCACTCAAAGTAGATAAGATTTTAAAGAAGGTACCATATTTTTCATTTCCCTTCCTTGATTTTGGGCCAATCACACTAATTTCTGAAATTAAGTAAATAAACTTTCCGAAATTCACTCTCTTGTTTAAGTGTGTTTAGCAATTGAAGTTCAAAAGGTACTTTTTTTTACTCAAATCATGATTTTAAACTAAAATATTTGGTAAATAAGTAGTTTTTCGAGTCGGGCCAAAAAATCTCATTTGAGGTTTGACCCATTTCAAAAATAGATTTTATTTTTTGCCCAAACTTATTTTTTAGGTATATATTTTTATTTAAATCCTTCAACTTTTCGGGCTGTCTAATAAGAACTCTAATAACTTCTTCACCAAGTTTATTTATATATATAACATCCTCAAAGTAAAGAGGATTTGGTTCAGTGACATGTCGGTTAGGAAAATTAGAGAAGTTTTAGAAATAGATTAAATAGGAATTTTAGAATACAAGTATAGAAAGAAATTGAGCTTATATGCCATTGAGAAAGGCATTATTGATGTCTATCTGGCGAAGTAACCACTTATGAGTTACAGCAATATAAGTTCGCGCTACTGGAATATAAGTATCTTGATTTTAGCATATCCTCGCACTTGTAACGATCTACTGAATCATCTGCTTTCATTTTTTATTTTGAACAACCAACGACATCCAACAGGTGTTCGACTCTCTAGCAAAGGGACTAAACTCTAGGTATGATTGTTATGCAAAGCAATCAACTCATCGTGAACTGCTTCCTGCCACTTGGGACACCTCATTACAGCATGAATATCTGCAAGCAACAAAGAAGAGGACATATTAGTAACATTATAGGACTGAATTTTGGGTCATGGGATGAATATTAACAAATGGACAAGGAGAGAGATCCTGCTGAACAACATCAGAAGGAAAATCAGTAAAAGATGCAACAAAAAGTAGCTGTAAATTGTTAACAGAAGACTTATCGAGAACAATTATAGCAGGTGCCAACATAATCAGAAACATCATCATGAGCAAGTGCTACAGGAGAGGGAGTAGAAGATGTAACATCAGGAGATATAGGAGTTGAATGTGGCTGAATATCTGAATGTAAATCACTGTTGAGTGAAGAACTAATTGCTTAATGCCGAACTGACCATATTGCAGCTCCAAAGCTCATATACCACACTGAATTTAAGATTTAGTTACTTAAATAATGATCATACATTGTTATTGTTTTTATTTAAATGGCAAAAAATAATTATTTAAAAGAAAAAAATAGTACATCAGAAATTTACAAAAATTATTGCTACTAATATGGTACATGTAACACTTGCGGCAAAATTAAAAGGTAGTTTGCGCATAATGAAGTTGCAGATGGTATAATTTTATGAGTTTATATGTTTGACGATAACAGCTTTTCGCATGTTTAAGTGCTCTTTTGATGTAACCGCAATTTTAATTTAATAATATAAACGTCAATTTTTTTTTATTTCCAATACGCAAAAACCACCTGAAAAATGACGGCAACGGGAACTCCACCCCCACCCCCGTCGTCCAAACCCGAAGACGACCCGGACCTATCAAACCGGTCCGCCGTGATCCCGAACCAAACTCTCCCCTTCACCACTCATCGGAAAAAAGGGACCAGTATCCGATCATGGCTTTTACTTGACTCGACGGCCCACACCTTTAGGTTGGAGGCCGGAAAGCATTCTATCATGAGACGCACGGGTTTACCCGGTCGAGATCTTCGGATCTTGGACCCGCTTCTTTCGTACCCGTCGACGGTTCTGGGTCGAGAACGGGCCATTGTGATTAACTTGGAGCACATAAAGGCAATCATTACGGCTCAAGAGGTTTTGCTGTTGAATTCCAAGGATCCTTCCGTTACACCGTTTGTTGATGAGTTGCAGAGGCGGATTTTGTTGCATTATCAAGCAAACCAATCCAAGGTTTTTTTTTTTTTTTTAAAATTTCGGTTTTTAGCTTTTCATTTATTTTTGTTGCCTACCACATCGTCATACAAGGGGCAATAGTCCAAAACGTATCAAGTGCACGAAAGTGGTTGTGTCGACCCAATTCAAGAAGATATTTTCATTTTGTGAATCTTGTTTTTAGTTCGGGTTTTGACAAAGTCGAGAAATAAATCTTGGTTTGATTCGAGGACAACATTGATCAAAATCTATTAATATTGATGTACATACTACCACATGGTCAGGTCATACGGTAATAGTTTAAAACCTATTAAATGAGTGACACACACATCCCTTTAACAAGTGATTATGTGTTGACTCAATCGATAAGATATTCTCACTTTGTTACTTTATTTACTTGTTTTTACTTATTCAAATTTATACGATCAAATTCAGTTAAATAAACAAGAAAATGAAACAAACGATGTATTGATTAAAAAGAGGGTGTTTTTGGATTTGGGAGTAGGAGGGTACTATTGATGATACCAACTGCATAATAAGAATTACATCACAAAATCTGTTACCAAAGAATTCACAGCTCCAAAGCCTAAGTGAGGAAGGCAGGGGAGAAGAGAAACAGGGTCTTGAGACTCAAGAAGGCACTAAGACTCTCCCCTTTGAGTTTGTTGCATTGGAGGCCTGCCTTGAAGCTGCTTGTGGCTGCTTAGAATCTGAGGTCACCTTTCTTCCTCTCTATTTTTTTTTTTTTTGCATCTTTTCTACGTCTAAGAGAGCGAATCTTGTCATTAAGTTTTGGGGATTTTAGTTAAACTTTTATAAATTTTGGGAGCTTAACTAGAATTTCCAAAAAGAATTTTGAGAAGTCTAATTAAAAAAATTTAAAAGAATTTAATAAGAATTTCTAAAAAAAATTGATGGGTCTAATTCTAAATTTCAAATTTTTTAATGAATTTAATGGCAATTTTCCAAATTTCTAGGGGTCAAGACCTTTGGTTGCATAATATTGGAATTCAAGTTTTCAACTTCTTCGATATTACTTCTTAAACATAGTAGCTTGAATCAACTAAGTTAAATTTCAAATTTTTGGTATCGTATTGTTTTATTCATTATGCTTGTTTTCGGTCTAACTTTGGTTATAGTTATTTTACTATGTTAAAATTTGAAAATTTATCCATTTACTTTAAATTAGCATATCTTGATACCTATTTTTTATAATGTTACTAGTAGGTCCAAATTAATAATACTGTTAATTGTTGTTGTTAAAGTGATGAGACAAATTTTCTTTTAAATAGCCTTCAACATTCTGCTAAAATTGGTTGACCGGATTTTCATGTGACCTTAATTGTATGAGCATGTGCTATCAATTTGGATATGTTATTGACATTATAAAGTAGAGGGACTAAATTATGTTGAATTAAAAAAATATGGATAAATCTCAAATTTTAACATAGTAGAAGGATTATAATCATGATTAGACCTTTTTCGTTTTCAATTGCCAAAGCAGACAAGAACATTGGAGCAAGAGGCCCATCCAGCTTTGGATAGATTGACCTCAAAGATTAGCACTCTCAATTTAGAGCGTGTTCGCCAAATAAAAAGCAGGCTGGTTGCAATAACTGGCCGAGTTCAGAAGGTTAGGTCAAAATCTGCTGATAGTCCCTGGACTTTGACAATGTTTGGGATTTAGTCCTTTTACTTAAAAAAGTTAAAATTGAGATATAGTCCTCTTACTTTTTTCGATTTAAAAATTCTGTCGATTCTAATAATATTTTATGTCAGAACTTGCTTACTATCACATATGCTTATTGATGACAAATTTTGATGAAAAAAACTAATGGTACTAATGTTTCAATTAGGGTTATTAAATTGAAATAGTAAAATTAAGGTTAAAATATTCTCCAAGTCCCCATACTCTTTGTACATTTGGAATTTAGTCCCCCTACTTCTATTTTCAAGAATTTAATCCTTATACTTTTTGGATTTAAAAATGTAAGTTTAATTATTAACATTATTAAAATTCTTCTGGTAAATGTAGGTCCATTACAACAACATTTGTTTTGTTACATAACAATCAAGTGAGTAATTTTTTTTTTAATTTCAAAATGCCACACCAGCTAATTTAAAAGAATAATTTTAAATTTGTTTTGTTAGCAATTGGGTCTAATTTTTTTAAAATTCGAAAAATAGAGAGACTAAGTTTCTAGAAATAAAAGTAGGGGAACAAAATTCCAAATGTAAGAAGAATATAAGGACTTGAAGCATATTTTAACATAAACTGATTTAACTTTTGAAACTTTTAAGAATAGGAATTAAATCTCAAATTTCATTAAAGTATAAGGACTGACAACACATTTTTGCTTTTTAATTTTCTAGTCAAAATATTTGCCCTGAAACTTTATATGCTTATATATTAAGGTAAGGGATGAGTTGGAAAACTTGCTAGATGATGATGATGATATGGCTGAGATGTATCTAACAGAGAAACAACTTGTTGAAAACTCTTCAACGTCTTCAATGAATCAAAGAGATGATTTAGATGATGATGATGATGATGATGATGATGATGATGAAGCAGAAGCAGCAGCAGCAGCTGTTGAACCAGACAAGGATGACAGGCACTAAAAACACAATTTTCACACATTCTTTCATTAATGGATTTTCCCCTTTTTATTTGCTTATATATATATATATAAATTTTTGCACTATGTGCAGCACACCTGGTGAAGAGTCATTGACAACCAGTTATGAAGGTGATGTCCAAGATCCTGACAAACCCCACGACCATTCATTTGGTGCTACCATTGGCGGAGACACCCATGGAATTCATGCAAGTTCCTGCCATAGTCTTATTGGCAAACCTGTTAATGTGGAGGAGTTGGAAATGCTCTTGGAAGCTTACTTTGTACAAGTTGATGGTACCCTCAACAAGCTCTCCACGGTACGTCACTTTTATATGGACTAATTTGCTTCAAAATTAAGTACAAGAGTCAATTTGCTCCAAGCGGTACAAGGACCTACTAAGAAGTTTAATTAAAGAAAAATAAAGAGTAAGAACAATATGTTCATTTTCTTGATTTTATTTCTTATTTTCATGGAAGTTGAGGGAATATGTGGATGACACAGAAGACTACATAAACATAATGCTGGATGACAAACAGAACCATCTTCTACAAATGGGAGTGATGCTAAGCACAGCAAACCTTGTGATCGGTGCTTTCATCGTCGTCGCTGGTTTGTTCGGCATGAATATCCACATCGATCTATTCGATGAAAATAAAGCAGGGACGCCGGAGTTTCTTTGGACGATCGGCGGTTCCACCGCCGGGACGATATTACTTTACGTGGTTGCTATTGCATGGTGTAAATACGAGGGCTTGTTGGAGTAAAGAAAGAGATAATAGAAAGTAAGATTTTTTGCAGGTGGGTAGCTAAGGGGCAGGTCCTTTGCCCCCTTGGCTAAAAGGGGAATTTTTTTTTAAAGTCCCTCTCAAAAATTAAAACAATCAATTTACGTCTTTGATTAAATGAAAAAGAAAAGCATTTTTGGCCTCTCTCAGAAATTAATAGTTCAATTAAGTCATTTTAATATAAATCTTCACAATCCATCTCTAAATAATTGTGTGATGGATTAGGATGAAATTAAAAAATTCTAAAGAGTTAAAATTTTTATGTTAAAGTAATTTAAATTTAAATTTAAATTTTAACTTTTAAAAAGGTTAAGAATATAATTTTATATTTAACAAAGAGGTCAAAATGATTAAATTATTAATATTTGAGAAAAATTGTATCATTCAAAAGAAAATTTGGGTATATAAAGCCTTAGCTTTTGACCAAAATTATTGATAATTTTTTTCCGTTTATTAAATAAAAGGATAAATGTACTTCAACATGTTCAAATCTATGTCTTATTCCACCGGTAATAATGTTGATTCGAATTGAACTAAAACTCAACTGATTTAAATATCACATTTTTTTAATATATAATTTATTATTTTTATTCTTTTAATATTATTAATTAGTTTAGATTATTAAAAACGGTAATTGTTATAGTTAAAGTGCTAACATGAAATTTCCAATAACTAGCCTTCTAAATAATGTTAATATGGCCTAGCTTCAACGGCTTAGGATCAACCGTTATAATGTTTTTCCTTTTGCTCTCCACCATATGTAATTTGTAACTTGCTGAATGTGGATGTAAATGTAGTTGTGACACAAGATTGGTGGTTGGTTAGTTACTGTTTTATGTTTTCTCTTCTTAATAAAAAGAAAAGAAATTAGTGTAAAATCCCATTAAATCCAAAATTGAGATGAAAAATAATCTTGCGACTGCTGGCACAGAGTTAACCGATGCTTATTCCCCAAATATCGTCATTGCTTCTTCTCCAAGAAAAGAAGTTCACGACTCGTGGGCCTTCTACCTCCACGCGACATTGCTCCATCAGGCTTTCGCCCATTGCGAAAAATACCCCACTACTGCCTCCCCTAAGAGTCTGGGCCGTGTTTTAGTCCCAGTTTGGTCAATTATCCTCTCGAACCAACTACTGATCATCGCCTTGGTAAGCTATTGCCTCACCCACTAGTTAATCAAACGCAAGCCCCTCCTCGAGTGGATTCCTCCTTTTGCTCCTCAGCCTACGGGGTATTTCCAGCTGTTTTTTCCCTCCTAAGGGCAAGTTCTTACGCGTTACTCACCCGCCCGACTTGCATGTGTTAAGCATGTTGCTAGCGTTCATCCTAAGCTAGGATCGAACTCTCCATGAGATTCATAGTTGCATTACTTATAGCTTCCTTGTTCGTACACAAAGTCGGTTCGGAATTGTCTTTCATTCCAAGGCATAACTTGTATTTCTCTTTTTTAAACTAGAAACAGTAAAAGCAAAAAAAAAAAATCATAGTAGCACTTTAACCGTAATAATTAATTTGTTAACTATTAGAGTTGTGTGACCCAAATTCTAAGAGATTGCTTGCAAGTCAAGTTAAACAAAATATATCTTTTTTCTAGAAGATTTAGTATTTATGAGTATAATATATTTAGCATTTATTAGCATAATATATTTGACTTTGATTAGAATTAGGTTTTTTCAACCTATAAATAGATGTAGTCGAAACTCCTCTTGTAATAATTCGAATTTGACATAGTGAATTTTCTTCTCATCTGCCCGTGGTTTTTTTTCCGAAAAAGTTTCCACTTAAAAATCGGTGTGTTCTTTATTTTTATTTCTCTTTTCTTTGCGATATATTGTCATTACCAACGTTCTATTTTTACATTAACAAATTGAATTAACTAATGAAAAATTATAAAGGAGGATAAAATTATGTTAAATTATAATATAGGGATAAAATCTCAAATTTAAGTATAATAAGGAAATCAAAATGTCAAATTTTGTTATTAGTTATGTATAAGTTGATCATTTTTAGTCTTTATATTTTTTATATTTTAAAATTCTAGTCTTGACTAAATGATAACTGTTGACGCCATTTTTTTGATGAAAACGGGGTCGACTTGGATTTTGAAAATAAAAACGGGAGTCGCCACCAATCCTTTTTGAGGTGTGATTGGGTCACCTTGAAAATTGTTGTTTTTAATAAATGATTTGATTTTATTAAAACAACTGTTTTGGTCCACGAAATTTAAAAAACGGGTTCGGGAGTCGGTTGCGTACGAGGAAGGATTAGCACCCTCGTAACGCCCAAAATTGGTACCTAGTTGACTACTTAATGTCTTAATGTCGAAAATCGAGAACTTTGAAGAATCTAAAAATACAATCCTTGTATTGAAATGTTAAAAATTTTAGGAAAAAGGGACACGTTCCACGTTAATCGAGAAAGAAAGCATCACATCCAGTAAGTTAGGATACAATGTCTTGAATTCCTGATACGCGGATGAATGGAAAAATTTACTTATTTAAAAGATGTTTAATTATCTCGGGTTTAGAAAAGGGACCATGCCCAGTAAGTTAGGACACGATCTTTTTTTTTTAAAATTCCCGAGATTGTTTAAAAACTTGAGTTTGAAAAGATTCGTATATTTAGATTCATTGTGAAAATCGAAACCCAGTAAGTTAGGGCACGATCTTCTCGAATCTAAACACGAAGTGCCATTTTATAAAACAAATTTTGTTATATTGAATGAAATAAAAACACGAAGTCGTAGTAAAAATGTGAAAGCAAATTACATTATTATGCATGGCAAAACTATGATGAATACAAAAGTATAAAAATAATACGGACAATAATAATAAAATAAAACAAAGAAAAAGAACAAATCGATAACATGCGAAATAATAAACCGTAACATGTAAACAAAATGCGCAAATGCGTACAAATATTATATAAATAAATAATATATACATATAAAAAATATGCATGTGAGATATATAAAAAAATAAAATAAGATAAATATATATATGTATAGATATAAAAGAAACCGTATATAAAAAAACATATAAATATGTATACGTATATTCGTGAGGAAAAATGGAAAGTATATAGATATACATATATAAAAGAAAAAAGTATTTATGTATATATTAAATAAGTTAGAAACAAATACATATACATATATATATACATATATAAGCAAATATATAATAATAATATTAATATAATAAGACACATATTTAAAATTACACAAGTAAATATAAATGAGAATATATAATGAGAATAACAAAGATATATATATAACAATAATAATGATAATAATAATAATAATAATAACATAAAATTGTTAAAATATGGGCTAAATCGAAATAAAACAAAAGAAACTGGGCGAATTCAAAATAAAAGGGACTAAATTACAGAGCGCGCCAAAAACGAAGGGATCAAATGGGAAAATAACCCAGCCGCCTCAAAACGCAGCGCAGCAGTGGGCCAAATTGAGAGAAAAACAAAACTTTGTGGCCAAATTGCAAAAATGCAGAAAACTTCCCTGCAAGTACCACAAAATCGGAGGGACCCATTGCGCAAATAACCCAAAAGTCAGAAACACGCGGATCCTCCCCTTGGGTCGGGTCACCGCGTGGGTCAGAGACCAAAACGACGCCGTTTTTGGTCTCTGAACCCTAAGCCCAAACGGCGCCGTTTTGAAAACCTTATTTAAGACAAATTTTTTTTTTAAAACTCATTCTTTCATTGTTTAGAAAAAAAACTTCAGAGAAAAAAAAGAAACCCTCAGCCCGCCTTTTCCTTTGGCTAAACGGGCCACCCATGACCTCGCCACATGCGGTGGTCGGAGGTTCTAAACGGTCGGTTTTTAACCCCGTTTCAGGGACCAACTAAGGATCGGGCTTTAGACTCGTAGGGCCGAGGAGCGAAACCCCCAAACGTCGCCCTCGGGGTCCGATCTCAGAGACCCGAAGACGGACTCCGGCGACAACGCAAGCGAAGTGACTCAGGTACCGTTTCGTTTCCTTTTTCTGTTTCTTTGTTAGTAGATATAGAGAGAAGAAAAAGAAAAATAAACAAATCCGAAACAGGAGAATCGCAAATCACCTTCAAATTTTTTTGTTTCCTTTTGATTTCTGAAAGTGTTTTTTTTTAGAGGGGAAAACCGCCCCCTTTACAATGGTTTTGAATGGCTTTTTATAGCCATTTTACAATGTTTTTATATTATTTCTTGTCCTTTCTTGCAGGCCATTTGAAGGCGGTGGAGCAGGTGGGTAGAGACGTGATGGAGGCATGGAAGGGACGGTGGCAGGTGCGCCATTTGCGCTGACGGCGGCCGAAGTCAGAAGACCCTAGGTGCGGCGCACCTAGGGTTTGTTTTTGCTGTTCATTTTTCTGATTTTGTTGGGCTAGGGTTGTTAGGTTATTTGGGTGTTGGGCCTGTTGGGTTTTAGGTTTGTTGTAATGGGTAAATTTGGGTAGATTGGGCTGAAATGGGTTAGGTCAAAATGGGCCTGTACAGCTGCCCCTCTTTGCTCGTTGTCGTGTAACGATAATAGAGCAAAGACTAAGAAAGGCCCATTTTGCCCGATCTCGCCATATCTTGACTTCTTCTGGCGCTTCCCTTCAAGTAGCTTTATTCCAATCCACTGTGTCTTGTCGCTTCAATCCACTCCACTGCAGTTCAGGGAGATCTGACTTGTAGCTTCAATCTTTCTTCGCAAGAATTTCAGGGGACAAGATTCGTGGTTTGGTTCATTATTATTGATCTGCTCCACTACTGCTTAAGAGGACAGCATATGCAATCTTCAATCTATTCCACTGCCAACCAGGGAGATAGAATTACTGGCTTCAATGTACTCCATTGTAACCACAGGGAGGTAAGACCTAATACAATCTACTCTACTGTAACTTCAGAGAGATAAGATCCTTTATTTTAATCCGCTCCACTGTAATCTCAGGGAGATAAGATCTCTGGCTTCAATCTGATACGATCTACTCTGCTGTAACTTTAGAGAGATAAGATCTTTTATTTCAATCCGCTCCACCTTAATTTAGGGAGATAGGATAGTGTCTTTGATTTGCTCCGCTGTAATCTTAGGGAGATAAATCTCTGGCTTCAATCTGCTCCGCTGTAATCTCAATGAGATAAGATCTGAAATTCTTCGATCTGTTCCACTGTAATCTCAGGGAAATAAGATAGTGTCTTCAATCTGCTCCACTGTAATCTCAGGGAGATAAGACCTGATGCAATCTACTCTACTGTAACTTCAGAGAGATAAGATCCTTTATTTTAATCCGCTCCACTGTAACTTCAGGGAGATAGGATTATGTCTTCGATCTGCTCCGCTGTAACCTCAGAGAGATAAGATCTGAAATTCTTCGGTCTGCTCCACTATAATCTCAAGGAGATAAGACCTGGTGCGATCTACTCTACTGTAACTTCAGAGAGATAAGATCCTTATTTTAATCCGCTCCACTATAACTTCAGGGAGATAGGACTCATATCTTCAACTTGCCCCACTACAACTTCAGGGGGATAAGATTCGTGACTTCAACCTGCTTTACTGCAACTTCAGAGAGACAAGGTTTGTGACTTCGCTTCCATCTATTCCACTACAACTTTTAGGGGAATAAGATTAGACATGATAAGAATTGCTATCTACTGTCCGCTCCGCTACAACTTTAGGGGGACATGACTTGTTGTTTTCAGTCTATTCCACTGCATCTTCAGGGAAATAAGACTTGATGCGATCTACTCTGCTGTAACCTCAGAGAGATAAGATCCTTTAATCCGCTCCACTGTAACTTCAGGGAGATAGGATAGTGTCTTCGATCTGCTCCGCTGTAATCTCAGGGAGATAAGATCTCTTATTTTAATCCGCTCCACTGTAACTTCAGGGAGATAGGATTACTATCCTTGATCTGCTCCGCTGTAATCTCAGGGAGATAAGATCTGAAATTCTTTGGTCTGTTCCACTGTAATCTCAGGGAGATAAGACCTGATGTGATCTTCTATACTGTAACTTCAGAGAGATAAGATCCTTTAATCCGCTCCATTGTAATCTCAAGGAGATAGGATTACTATCCTTGATCTGCTCCGCTGTAATCTCAGGGAGATAAGATCTGAAATTCTTTGGTCTGTTCCACTGTAATCTCAGGGAGATAAGACCTGTATAATAAACCTAATTATGCCTAATGATTAGGATGACATGATCAAAATGAAACAAATGCTCCTAACTTGACATATGTGAATGGTGTTTGCATGAATGCAGAATTTTATTTTTCCGAGAATGATCTCGCTTAGGTTATCACTACTCGAAGTTTATCAAGGTTTTGTGACTGATGTGCTACAACGCCTTCTCGCTTGACTGATTTTTCTGAAGAAACATTTAGCCAGACTGTCCCCATTGTAAACCTCAAAGTTATATCCACTGGGACGCCAAAATTTGTACCATCATTCTCTCACAGTAATCTAAGGGTAGAAATATGTGGCTTTTCCTCTGTCCTCTTTTATCACAATTCGGGGATATAGGATCTGAACCGTTCTGGTTTCCTACACCATTCTCAAGGTGTCGTACCAAAGTCTTATGCGCAAGTGAAGGCTCTCTTCTCCAAGGTAACCTCTTCCTATTGCCTGATGATCATTGCTTGCTTGTTCATTTAAGTTTGTAATTATCACGACAGCTTGTCATTTTGTTCAATCAATGTTTAGACGACAAAATCTGAAAGGATAGTCTTTAACTTAGACTCTTCCTTCCTAGCTATTTCACCCTTTAAACTTGGTATTTTCTAAACAATAGTCATGTTTCAGGTCCCTATATTATTTAGAAATTTTCCAGAGTAATGTGCAAAACTTCTTTCCTGAAAGTTTTATTAGTTCGTTAATCATTATTCCTATGCAACATGTTTGCAAAAAGATCATAACAATGGATAAGAATAAAGCTAGTTTCTGATCATAACTCAAATAAAACATCAAAGATGACGAAAGAAAGGTAACAAAGAAGTGGATTGAGAATGTGCGTTTTCACAAAAGGAAAGGAAGAAAGAAAGAAAATAAAAGAATGTATTTTCAAGAATACACATAAGAACTAGGTGCCCCAGTTATCGCAGCTTGAGTTTCTCTGTACAAACTTTCCGAAGACCCTTCTGAGTTTGACATGTGTTCAGGAGATCTGCAATACTCTGTCAATGTTCCAAGACGTTGCATACCCTTCCTTATTGGTAAAGCAAGATCATCATATGCCCCTGATCAAAATTTGATCCGCTCAAGTCCTGATGTTCCAATCCTGCCCAATACTTGAGTCGCCCTTTTCGGGTTTTCGACTCAAGCCCTCTTTGGTCTCAAAGTGCCCTTTACGGGTTTTCACCTTAGCCTCTCCAAAGTCTCCCCTTTTTTTTTTTTTTAGGAATGGTATATCACCAACGCTGAATCCCCGTATACTCTCAGTACTTTGATGTTCCGTTCAATGGCTGCACGAATGCCCATAATACATGCTTCATATTCTGCCATGTTATTTGTACAATCGAAGTCCAACTTACTAGCAACAGGATAATGATCTCCGCTTGGGGATACCAAAACTGCCCCAACTCCATTACCCGTAGCATTTGAAGCTCCATCAAAATTTAACTTCCATACGTGATCCATTTGAGGATTTTCTTCAGTATTCGCCACATACATCAAGTCCTCGTTTGGAAAATCGAAATTCAAAGATCCATAGTCCTCCAAGGCTCTACTAGCTAGGAAATCGGCTATTGCACTTCCCTTTATGGCCTTCTGACTGACATATACTATATCAAATTCTGAGAGCAAGATCTGCCATCTAGCCATTCTCCCGTTCAAAGCAGTCGATTCCATCATATATTTTAAAGGATCTAACTTTGAAATCAACCAAGTCGTGTGATACAACATATACTGCCTCAGTCTTCGGGTTGCCCAGATTAGAGCACAACATAACTTCTCAATTGATGAGTACCTCATTTCGCAATCGGTAAATTTCTTACTGAGATAGTATATTGCCCTTTCTTTCTTTCCCGCCTCATCATGTTGGCCCAATACGCATCCCATGGAATTCTCCAACACCGTTAGATACAATATCAATGGCCTATCTGGACTTGGAGGTGATAAGACTGGAGTATTAGCCAAGTACTGCTTTATCTTATCGAAAGCCCTCTGACACTCTTCATCCCATTCGCCCGGGTTATGTTTCTTTAAGAGCCGGAATACTGGATCACATTTCTCTGTTAGTTGTGAGATGAACCGAGCAATGTAATTCAGCCTCCCTAGGAAACCTCGAACCTCCTTCTGAGTGCGCGGGGGAGGTAAATCTCGTATTGCCTTTACTTTGTCTGGGTCAACCTCGATCCCCTTTTTGCTAACTATGAAGCCTAATAACTTCCCTGATCTGGCTCCAAACGTGCATTTGGCCGGGTTAAGCTTGAGCTGAAATTTCTTTAATCTCAAAAATAACCTTTTCAAGACCTGAACATGCTCTTCTTCCGTTCTAGACTTCGCGATCATATCGTCAACATAGACTTCGATCTCCTTGTGCATCATGTCGTGAAACAAAGTCACCATAGCTCTTTGATACGTTGCTCCCGCATTCTTTAATCCGAAGGGCATTACCTTGTAACAGAATGTTCCCCATAAGGTAATGAATGTGGTTTTTCTCATGTCTCCAGGATGCATCTTTATTTGATTGTATCCAGAGAAACCGTCCATGAAAGAAAACAATGAATAGCCCGCCGTGTTATCTACCAAAGTATCAATGTGAGGCAGTGGAAAGTTGTCCTTTGGACTAGCCTTGTTCAAATCCCTATAATCCACACACATTCGTACCTTTCCATCTTTTTTGGGAACAGGGACGATGTTGGCTACCCAATCCGAATACTTGAGCTCTTGTAAGAAACCAGCGTCGAATTGTCTTTTGACTTCTTCTCTTATTTTCAACACAATGTCAGGTCTCATTCTCCTAAGCTTCTGTTGAACGGGTTTACAATCCTCCTTTATGGGCAGACGATGCACCACAATGTTAGTACTTAGCCCAGGCATATCTTGGTACGACCACGCGAAAACATCCTTGAACTCTCGGAGCAAATTAATGAGGTTTTGCCTTGTCTTTGCGGTGATTTCAGTTCCAATTTTCACCTCCTTTCCATCCTCTAGGCTCACTATTTCTAACGATTCCCTATGAGGTAGGATATGCTTATCCTCTTGTTCCATCATTCTTAACAAGTCCGGAGATGCATCATAATCTTCGTCATTTTCAAAGTCGTGGGATCCCTCTGAACACACTTCTTGCTCAAAAATAGGCTCCGCGTTTGAGGCAGCGTCACTCATGTCATTGATATCTGAAGACCTATGAGGGCAGATCAAAGAATATACCAAGAATATAAATTTATGAATATGTTTGTGCAAAACAATTACAAATGAAAGAATTATTTGTAAGACAATCAACCAAATGAAAAATATAAAAGAAAAAAGTGACTGATCGAGATGAACGTAGACACGTATTTCATTAAAATAATGATATTTAGGCCCAATGCCTATTTCACAAAAGATTTCATATCGTTTCTAGGCTAACAAACAACAGGAATGTTTTGAGCATTACTCTGAATAAGCCCTAAAGACTACAGGGATTCCTTCAGCAGTCCAATTGTTTAGCTCGCTTCCAGGCTCATAAGGGCAGATCTCCAACAAAGCCCTCATTTCCGTTGCTTCTATGGCGTTAGTATAAACGTTTTCCAACATTCCTCCCATGCCGCTACCGGACACTCCACATTCAGAATGAATCAATCCTCCCGACACAAAAGATGTAGATATGTGGGGAAAGGTTAAAGGCTCACACTTAGCTTCATGTCCATTCAAACGCGCCCTTCTTCTCTCTTGTCTCTTCTCTACTTCTTTCTTCTTCTGCTTCATGTCTGGCTTGTACCCTAAGCCAAATCTATCAAACTTTTCCTTCGGCATTGGTGCCTCAATTCTTCCCTGAAGATATTTTCCCAATCCTTTCCCGGGTAAGGCTCCTCTTCCTACCATCAATCGCAATCCCATCTCAGTGGTCCTGGATATTTTCGGTACTGGAATTCTATTTCCCTCCGCAATAAACATTGCGTTCACAAATTCTAACGACCGAAAAGAACATTCTAGTGCCTCATCGTTGATGTCCACATAAGGTGCATCGCTAGTCATCATTGCGATAATATCCTCCTCTACATCTATTGTTACCAACCGATCCTCCGATACCAACTTCACCTTCTGATGTAATGATGAAGGTACTGCCCCTGCTGAGTGTATCCACGGTCTCCCCAATAGACAGTTGTAGGAGGGTTTAATATCCATTACCAAGAAATCCACCTCATAAGTGACTGGGCCAATCCTTAATGGTACCTCAATTCTCCCCATAACCTCTTTTTTTGTTCCATCAAATGCCCTTACTATGCTCTGGCATGCTTTCATGTGCGAACTGTCTATTGGTAATCGACTAAGAGTGGACAAAGGCAATACATTTAGTGCAGATCCATTATCAACCAAGGCCCCCGGGAGTGTGTACCCTTTGCATCGGACAGTAACATGCAGGGCTTTAGTAGAACCTCTTCCCCCGGATGGTATTTCATCATCACTGAAGAAGATAAAATTGTCAGCACCAATATTGTTGATCAGCCGATCCAGCTTGTTTACCGAAATATCGTCAGCCACATATGTTTCGTTTAGCACCTTTAATAGTGCATTCCGATGTACTTCTGAGTTTAAGAGTAAAGCTAATACAGAAATGCGGGCTGGCTGTTTGTGCAGTTGCTCCACAACACTGTATTCACTGTGTTTCAAAAACTTCAAAACTCCTTTGCCTCCTCTTCTTTTATTGGTTCATTTACCAATGGTTCAACTTCTACTGCTTTCCCTTTCCTCTGTTCTTTCTTCCGATTCTCTTCCCTGGGCGACTCTGCTTGAGCGTCATATCTGTTTCCATTGCGCGTGTAAGAACCTATTTCCTGATTTTTTTCTGCTTCTTTCCCCAAAATGGTCACATTACACCCTAATTCCACGGCACCATTTTGTTATCCCTATAAGAGAAATTTGATGGTTTCTAGATTACAATTTTCGGTGTTACCTGAGCCCTGACCTCATTACCCTTAGGGCGTGAGATAATGACCACAGGATGACTTATTTTTGGAGCCTTTGTTCCAACTCTGTCGCGCATATGCTCCTCATTTCTTTTGAATCTTCGTAAACTCATCTCCTTGTTATCCATCATGCTTTAACCAAAGCCTAAATTCTCACACTTGGATTTCGTGCCCTGTTTTATGGTGAAATTCACAA